>NC_056751.1:651943502-652153502 GCF_019279795.1 Protopterus annectens
CACCGCTTGCTCAGAGGTGACCTTTGCCTAACATACAAGGCCATGTCAAACCCAGATTTGATGAATATGCTTCACCTCAAAAATCTAGATCCATCAGAGCCACAAGGGCGGAGACTTAAACCTTGACACGGGGCTATTAATAGGGCTGGAGGGATAGATACATCACCCAAAGACTCCCTATGCTGTGGAACAAAATCCCGTACATGTGAGAGGCAGAGCACTCGCTGGCCTTGTTCAAGAGAAATCTTGACCAATGGATGGGAGATCGCAGATATACCCCAGGGATTACCTCAGTGTCACTGCTCGACAGAGGCACAGAAAAATAATGGGTATAGTTCCCATACTAAAGGGTGCCCAAGCCCTAAAAACCAATGGGCTAGTAAATGCCTATGCCTCGGGCAGATAGCCTAGTATGAACCTATGAACCTATGAACCTATGAACCTATATATATATATATATATATATATATATATATATATATCCAAGCAAAACAGACACCAGGGATCCACAGGCACAAAGCGTTTTTAATGACAGGAACCAGCACGAACATATATCAAAGTGCAGCACACCAAAGCACACCAATACAATTAACGTTTCCTTAAAATCTCGTTTTCGTCACCAACTTCTTCAGATAACAGTTAGTTTCCCATCAAACCCCTAAACTTATAGGGCTACCAATTAATTGTCATCCAATGAAATTGGATTTATACATTACAAATGTAAGTAGAATCAATATAAAAAGTAAATAAGATGAAAAAGTGTGTTAGTGCTTATTTGAAAATTGGCTACAATTAAATATTGAAGCATTAAATATATAAAACTGGTATAAATATAATAAAATATGCATTTTATATGAAAATTAGAAATAACACACATAATTAAAAATTGTG
The DNA here is from genome assembly GCF_019279795.1 of Protopterus annectens. Lineage (NCBI taxonomy): Eukaryota > Metazoa > Chordata > Ceratodontiformes > Protopteridae > Protopterus > Protopterus annectens. Next base: position 651,944,394 of record NC_056751.1, read on the forward strand.
ATGCACATACACCCTCTACAGGTTAATATAAGAATGCGCCTGTTAGTATTTACAAATCCATATTATGATGAAAAAACATCTCATTGAATTTAAAAAATGTATATATGTATAAATAAATGAGAAACAATCTAATGATATTAAATACAACCAAAAACAGGTGTAATTGTTCTTCATAACTTAGCAGATCTTAATTTAAGTACTGGACCCAGGGAAATCATGTCATTCAAACCTGGGAACCTCGTGGATTCTAGTAAAATTTGCCAAAACAATTCCCTGTATTCTACCCGTGTCTCCCACATTCCTCCCCTAGGGTAAATTTCCACCACTTCTAAAACAAAAAACTGGTATTTAGCTTTTGTACAAATACAGGAGTGTTTGTACAATGCGTTACTATCTTTCTTGGTCCTAATGTCGTAAAGGTGTTCATAGATCCTTTGTTTCAACTTTCTTTCACTTTTGCCAATATAAAAAGACCCACATTCTTTACATATCGATAAATATATAATTCCTTTGGTATTACAATTAACAAATGTATTTAAGTAAAGTTTCTTTTTCCTTGCCTCTAGGTAGTAACTCTCACCAGTTTTTAAATGGGTGCAAAAGTTGCATGTTCCACATTTGAAAAGCCCTCTTTTATTTGAAAGCCTGTTGGTATCTAGTTTCTTTGAACCGTTCTCTAATAATTTTTTTAGCGTTTTACCTTTACGGTAAACATATTTTAAATTATCATCAAAAATGTGGTTCAGGTCAGATATTTTGGCAAAATTCCCCCACTCTTTGTCTATTATTTTCCTTATTAGGCCCGACTGACCATCAAATGTAGTTATAATACCTCCACTATACATGTCTGTAGCTCTCCCTTTACAAGGTTTTACAGTTTGTTTTGACATAGTACCTATAATTGGGGCAAACCTGGTGTTCCTACCATGTATTACTTCTTTATGAATTTCATCAAAGAAACTGCCAGGGTAGCCCCTATTCAAAAATTGTTCTTTTAACCATTCACATTCTTTATTAAACCACTCATTGTCAGAGGTCATCCTACTTATACGAACCAACTGTCCCTTAATCACCCCCCTTTTTTGGAAGTGGGGGTGGGAACTGGTGTAGTGTAAGTAGGAGTTGGAAAATGTGTCTTTTCTAAATACTTTTGAAACAAATTGGTTTCCGTTTTTAGTGATGGGTTATATCAAGGTAGTTTAATATATGATTTTCAAATTTATATGTAAACCTTAAAAAGCTTGTAGTGTTATTGAGGTATTTGACCAAATCTACAAAAGACGTTTGGTCACCCTTCCACAAAAAACACAGGTCATCCAGAAATCTACCGTAAAGAACCAATTGGTCTTTATAAATGGAATTTAACAAAAAGTGATTTTCCCAATAGGCCATGATGATGTTGGCATAGGTGGAAGCACAAGGTGCACCCATTGCCACACCTCTCACTTGTTTAAAGTACTCCCCTTCGAAAAATATAAAGTTGTACTTCAACACTATTTCCATAAGTAACAGTACAGTTCTAAATTCATTGTGTGTTAAAACTTTGTGTTCTACCAACATTTCCTCGAACCACTCCATCCCAATGTCGTGGGGTATACTTGTAAAAAGATCTATAACATCCATAGTACCAAAGGAAAGTTCATTAGAGCATAGTGAATGATCCAACTTCCCTAATAAATCCCAAGAGTCCTTTAAAATGTTCCGGTTGTTGGTAACCAACTCCTTAACTTTTAGATCCACATATTTGGCAAGAGGTGCAGTTACAGAACCCTCAGCTGATACTATTGCTCTCAAAGGTGGATCATTCATGTCCTTATGTATTTTTGGGATACCGAAAATAGATGGTACTCTGTGTTTTTCCACTTTCAAGTATCTAAATGTATCCAAGTCAATCGAACCTTCCATGAACAAGTCATTAAGAAGCAAATGGATCTTCTTGTAGGCTATATTGATCTCGTTTATGGCGGTTCTAGCATATTTCTCTGAATTGTTTAGAATTTCCATCTTGCCTTCATATATAATATGTTCCATGAATACCACCCCCCCCCCCTCCTTTGTCAGGTTTCATGACTCTAAGGCTTTTATCGTTACATATTTCTCCCAACATAGTATTTTCTGATAATGTCAAATTATATTTCACATAGTTTTGTTTTAGTGATTATCTTAGTGCATTCTCTGTTCTTTTAAAATTTTTTAGTTAGGGATGTAGTGGGGGGTTAAAGGTACTCTTTCGTCTTAAACTATTTTTTTCATTTTGGTTAGTTTTACCATTAAACATGAGTTGTAAATTCTTCTTCCTAAGGAATAGTTTGAGGTCCACTAATAAATTAAAAATGTTAGTTTTCTGTTCTGGTATGAAACCGAACCCTTTAGAAAATAGGTCAAAAGTAATGCTAGTAATACGATAACTAGAATAGTTATAAATACTAAAATCCTTGTATGTCCATTTGTGTAACTATGTTGTCAGTTAAGTCCGCTTTACTGGATTCCTCATCTGAGGTCTCCACTGGTTGCCCTTGTAGTTTTTTGAATAGTATTCAGTACTATTTTTAGATCTAAGCCTTTCAGACCTTCTTAGAGGCGGGAATTCTGTGTCAAAGTTTTCATCTACAAAAAACACCTCATTAACCTTGGGTTCAAAATTGGGACCATTATAAACCCCTGTGTTTTTTCTACCTCTGTATTTCGGTCTTGGGTAGTGGGTTTTAGTTTTGTATTCATTAAGATCCCTTTCTATCTTGTTGAATTTTCTATTCTGCACCTCCGTGCATTTACTCTCTATATTCTTTAATAGTTTAAAGTATTTAGCTTTTAAGTTTTCTTCTATTGTAAAAACAAATCACCTGTAATACCATTATTTAAATGTTCTATTTTAACATGCAGCCTGTCCATTTCCATCTCATTGTTTTTATAATTGCTCTCATAACCTCCATTCCACATTTATCAAAAAGCAGTTAATAAGTCACAGTGAAAATCATTACCTTCCATAACATTGTTAGGATATTTACATATTCTCAAAAATTTTTCAATTCCATAACATTGTTGGTTCATTTATTCAATGTTTATATGTTATGAACTAACATCATCCAACATAGTAATAACAAACTATCGTGTCACACATAACAGCACTAATTTTTCTGTGAAAAAGTTCAATTGTTTTGAAAGTGAGTACAAATTTTAGTTAGTTTAACAAGTGTAATGTACTTTGTATTGAGAATTTAACATAGCATGAAAAATGTATGAAAATTCTTCCTTGCCTACCTCCTTTAGTTTTTATGTAAATTGTCCTTAGGTACTTTCAAAACTGTATTGGTTACCCCAACTGGCATTGGTTACCCCCCTTATTGTTTCTTCAGTAGTCCTCATCTTCGTGAAACTTTCATGCCTAGCATTGTGTCTCTGTCATTTCTGTTTCTCACTTCTTCCTGGTTCCCTTTTCCTGCGACGGTGGTCCTTCTGATTCATGCCCACCAACCGGCCCAGCTTCCTGGTTCCTGAAGTGGTAGCATAACGAAAAGCTCAACCATGTACGCTGTGATGGGTCCAAGTTCGAGCCCAACTGCGGATCCTGACCAATAAGTACTCTAAGGTAAGTAGACGGAGTAAATGCCCCATTCAATCAAGTATGAAAGTGCCAGGAGCAAACATCCACAAAAGCAACAAGTAACGAGCGGTTCCACAGAAACAAAGGAACCACATCCAACAAGAACAGACACCCAATATCCACAGGCACAACAAATAACAAAAGGAAACTGCGACAATTTATCAAAGTGCATTTCACACATTCCCAAATACAATTAATAGACCTTATGTATTTTTGGGATACCGAAAATAGATGGTACTCTGTGTTTTTCCACTTTCAAGTATCTAAAGGCATCTAAGTCAATCGAACCTTCCATGAACAAGTCATTAAGAAGCAAATGAATCTTCTTATAGGCTATATTGATCTCGTTTATGGAGGTTCTAGCATATTTCTCTGAATTGTTTAGAATTTCCATCATTTTGCCTTCATATATAATATGTTCCATGAATACCAGCCCCCCTCCTTAGTCAGGTTTCATGACTCTAAGGCTTTTATCATTACATATTTCTCCCAACATAGTTTTTTCTGATAATGTCAAATTATATTTCACATAGTTTTGTTTTAGTGATGATCTTAGTGTGTTCTCCAATGTTCTTTCAAAATTTTTTAGTTGGGGATGTAGTGGGGGTTAAAGGTACTCTTTCATCTTAAACTATTTTTTTCATTTTGGTTAGTTTTACCATTAAACATGAGTTGTAAAGTCTTCTTCCTAAGGAATAGTTTGTGGTCCACTAATAAATTAAAAATGTTAGTTTTCTGTACCGGTATGAAACCAAACCCTTTAGAAAATAGGCCAAACGTAGTGTTAGTAATAGGATAACTAGAATAGTTATAAATGCTAAAATCCTTGTATGTCCATTTGTGTCCCGTATTAACTATGTTGTCAGTTAAGTCCGCTTTACTGGATTCCTCATCTGAGGTCTCCACTGGTTGCCCTTGTAGTTTTTTGAATAGTATTCAGTACTATTTTTAGATCTAAGCCTTTCAGACCTTCTTAGAGGCGGGAATTCTGTGTCAAAGTTTTCATCTGCAAAAAACACCTCCTCATTAACCTTGGGTTCAAAATTGGGACCATTATAAACCCCTGTGTTTTTTCTACCTCTGTATTTCGGTCTTGGGTAGTGGGTTTTAGTTTTGTATTCATTAAGATCCCTTTCTATCTTGTTGAATTTTCTATTCTGCACCTCCGTGCATTTACTCTCTATATTCTTTAATAGTTTAAAGTATTTAGCTTTTTCGTCTTCTATTGTAAAAACCAAATCACCTGTAATACCATTATTTAAATGTTCTATTTTAACATGCAGCCTGTCCATTTCCATCTCATTGTTTTTTATAATTGCTCTCATAACCTCCATTCCACATTTATCAAAAGCAGTTAATAAGTCACAGTGAAAATCATTACCTTCCATAACATTGTTAGGATATTTACATATTCTCAATCCTTTAGGAACTATGTTTAAAGACAGGCAATGTTTCAAATATGCATTGTCCATTTCTAACATTTTGAATTTATATAGAAAAAAATCCAAGTCATCCAACATAGTACTATAAGTCCCATTGTTAACAGACACAGGCACTTTGTTTTGAAAGTCAAATTTAGCATGAAAAATGTCAGAAAATAGTTTCCTAGTACCTGTAGTGTTTATGTTAAATGTCCTCTGGTTATTGCCAACTTTCATAGTACTCCTTGCTTCTTTAGGAGAATCCCCCTCATTGTCACTAGTAGTAAATATCCTAGGCAAACCTTCAAAACTGGCATTGGTTACCCCATTATTCGTTTCACTCGCTCGTTTATCACTTTCTGAGACAGGTATCCTTCTGTCTTTGTGAAGCGTTCACTTCCCTGCTTCCTGGTTCCCTGGGGGTGGTAGCAACGATAGCAGCGTTGCCATGGATTGGCTCATGGGCTTCAGAAGTCCCACCAACTGCGTCAGCTGACCAATAAGCTTGCGTAGCTCTCCAAGTTCGGAGCTACGCTGTGTATTGTCTGTGTTGAAAGTACCTACTGGATCCATCCGAAAGTACTGAGAAACAAGTAAAGAACGGTAGGTGCCCAAAGCAAACTGGTAATCCAAGCAAAACAGACACCAGGGATCCACAGGCACAAAGCGTTTTTAATGACAGGAACCAGCACGAACATATATCAAAGTGCAGCACACCAAAGCACACCAATACAATTAACGTTTCCTTAAAATCTCGTTTTCGTCACCAACTTCTTCAGATAACAATTAGTTTCCCATCAGACCCCTAAACTTATAGGGCTACCAATTAATTGTCATCCAATGAAATTGGATTTAATTAAATTAAATGAATGTTTAAAATTTATACATTACAAATTTAAATAGAATCAATATAAAAAGTAAATAAGATGAAAAAGTGTGTTAGTGCTTATTTGAAAATTGGCTACAATTAAATCTTGAAGCATTAAATATATAAAACTGGTATAAATATAATAAAATATGCATTTTATATGAAAATTAGAAATAACACACATAATTAAAAATTGTGATGCACATACACCCTCTACAGGTTAATATAAGAATGCGCCTGTTAGTATATACAAATCCATATTATGATGAAAAAACATCTCATTGAATTTAAAAAAATGTATATATGTATAAATAAATGAGAAGCAATCTAATGATATTAAATTAAACCAAAAAAACAGGTGTAATTGTTCTTCATAACTTAGCAGATCTTAATTTAAGTACTGGACCCAGGGAAATCATGTCATTCAAACCTGGGAACCTCGTGGATATATCTATATATATATATGTGTGTGTGTGTGTGTGTGTGTGTGTGTGTGTAATTTGTGTGTGTGTATATATATATATATATAGGTTCACTACATAATCTCGAACTTTTGAAATACTGAATTTCAAAAGCTCGAGACTATAAACCTGAAACCCCTATATACCGAAACTACACAAGCACGAAATTCAAAATCCTGAACATCTAACACACATACAGCACACACATACACATATGCACAGCTTCCCCCCACAATCAAACATATCACACTACACTACAGATAAGCAGGGAAGGCAAGCCCCCCTGTGCCCCCCATACCCCCCCTACTTAAATATTCTAACTCCGAGATCACACAGACACACAAGGCAAACTCACACCCACATGTTACAATCTCTCACACACACACATCGCAGTCACAACATATACTTACACAAACTAAATCCCCTCACAAACACACTTACACACACTAAATCCCCTCGCAGACTTACACACTCATACTTTCCTGAACCACAACACCAGAAGTGCTAATTCAATATCTCCAAACATTGGGATTTTGAATTTTGCGCTTCTGGAAAGTTTGAGATTATGTAGTGAACCTATATATATATATATATATATATATATGCACACATACATATGTGTGTGTGTGTCTGTATGTGTAAGTCAAACTAGAGGACAAAAAGGTAACACAGGTAAATGATATTAAAGACAATCTAATTTTTTATATAGATATATATATATATATATATATATATATATATATATATATATATATATATATATATATATATATATATATATATATATATATATATATATATATATACACACACATATCTATATATATCTATATCTGTATCTATATATCTATATCTGGATCTATATACATATATGTACTTCAGAAACAGAGTTTAGTGTATCCAGTCAGCCAATATGTTACTGCGAGCTTAAATGACTGAAACAAACTTGAGTATCTGGACAAAATCTGCTCAGCTGCAAGGCGAGCATGCAAACTCCACAAAGACAAAGACTGGAATTAAACCTCAGATCTAACAGCTGTGAAGCAAATCTTTCCACTGAGTTACTGTGATGCCATCTGGTCTTCCACTGTGACCTATTTATTCTCTGTAGGTTGAAAGGCAGTTGAAGTATGCAGCTATTAGAGGACTCCTGCTGTTTGCCCTATGCCCACATGTGTAGCTCTACAGATGCCCATGAGATAATTATGCAGTGGGTTGAAAGATAGTATCTCATTAGCTCACACAAGCAATGTAACCCCTCCAAGGTGCAGGCACATCATGGCAGGTCTTTAATCTCCACTGGTGACACATCGAAGGTACCCACATCCTAAGGTATGTACCTTAATCCCATGCCTAGGAGAAGATAGCAGCTTAAGCCTCATCACTCCTCTTTGCAGCTGACTCTTCCATTCCTCTAAATTGATGTGAACCTCTTGACTTGAAATTCATCTACTTATTCAACCTGTTTCATATTAAATGAGCCCCTGTGGATGGGTTGTATAAACTCAGATTTTTTTGATGAAATGCAAGTATGAGAATAGTTGTCACTGTGACATACAGCTGGCCACGTTAAGGCTGAAATACATAGAATATGTCAAAAGTGAAATATCAGATGATTAACATATACAATGCATAGGGTTTCTTGTCAGACTTTGAAAAAATAACTCCTGGCCTACTTGGTAGCAAATGAAATGCTGATGCAGAGTGCTTGTCATGCATTAGACACTAGGATCTAAATGTTCATCAACCTATTTTCAGCAGAATAGATAAATTCCAGCAACTCTGAATGAGTCTTATTACCTTTAGAATATAGTACTTTACTGAATTCTTTAACAATTGTGAGATGGGTCTGCAGCAAAATGGGCCCTCTATGTAATAAATTAGCAATGGTATTCCCATTAGAAGATAAGTTGTACATTTAGATTGCCGATTTTGTTATTGAAATGTAAACAAGAACACAGTGGGCTGAGTTTAAGCCAAACATAACAGCACTTTAACTTATACAGTTTAATAAGAGCTTCCATCAAATATCTGTGTCTTTTCTGAAGCTGTGAAAGCAAACAGTTGCAAGTTTCTTGTGGAAAGAAGAGATAAGTGAATAGTAATGCCAATGATTATTCAATGACAAAGGAAACTCAAGGAAGATGAACAAAATAAAAAAAATATATAACAAACCTGCAATTCTACCACCCAAAATGCAATATTTTATTTATAATACTTGGATCACTTGTTCTAAAATAAACAATGTCCAGTTCTTTTAGTCTTCACTAAAATAGCAATATGATCATTTGTTTCATTATCCAGTTAACATAAAACTAGGGAAATGCATTATAAAAAGGCATAAATCAACATTTGCTTACCTGATGCCCCTGTTATATCCATGGCTTTGAGATTTCTTGCTTTTATTATTGTAATTGTTAATCTTCCAGCGGTTGGGAGATAACAGAGAGAAAACATCAACTCTCCAAGATCCACATTATCCTACAAAAACAAGTAACCAATTAGAGTATTTATGTTATATCACAAGATATTTGTGTTACATGCCAATGTAGCAATAATGAAAAGACATCTGATTTAACACTCTTAGCTACTAATGGCATTACTCTGAATTACTCAAGTTCCACGGAGTTTATCCAGTGCTGACATTTTCTCTTTGCATTACTCTAGCAATACGTGTAGTAGGTTGACAACCATGGAAGCTACTGCAAGCAAAGGTAACACTTCATATAGTTTAGCCAGTATTGCAGCACAGACTTACCAAAACACTTGGACAAACCGTGTTCCATAAAACAGGTTAAATTATTTTAGGAGAGACTGTGCCCATGTTTTCGCTCATACATGCAGTCAATTTACTTTTTAAAAATAAAGACGTAAAAACCAGAAACAAGTTTTTATACTTACAGCATAACCACACACAGACTTTCATTCTCTTCCTAAAATTCTGCCCCTAGAACAAATTATGTTGGCTGTTGTGCAAATAGAAAAGACACTTCTACTGAGCCTTCTTTATACAGATAAGTGAAGACCTTCTGCAAGATGATTTCAAAGAATTTCTCTGTGAAACGTGTAAAGCTAAAGCCTAGTGAATGATTATGGCTTATATATATATATATATATATATATATATATATATATATATATATATATATATATATATATATATATACAACTATATCCATCTGTCTGTCTATCTATCTATCTATCTATCTATCTATCTATCTATCTATCTATCTATCTCTTTATTTATCTGTGTGTGTATGTGTGTGTGTGTATCTGTATATATACATACACACATACATACTCATGCATCTTGCAAAATTCATCATCACATAAAGTACAACACAATTTTACTTTACTTTTCTTATCATCCAAAATAACCTAGCTTACTCAGATCCCTAAGTATAGGTTTAAAACCATGAATTCCTCCACTACACCATTTCCACACAAAATCTATATGAAGGAAAAACACAAAAGGCACAGTCATAGTCTATATCTGGGGTTCAGTTCTGGTTGACATTATTGCCTAACAGAAGACATGCTGTTTGTACTCTTCCCCCTTTATTCGAGCCATACCTGGCATCAGAATGGCTTGTCATTGTTCACATGCAGTGTCTCTTCTCATGTTCTTAGGCTTCATCTCACTCTTAATCATATCTCTTATTTTTCCTGGAACTGCACTGCATTTTGGAGGCTATAACGCAAGCTGGGTCATGCATAGTTCACTACTGTGACAGTACTATAGAAATATAACTATTAGAACTTTGTAATTATTCATACGTTTACTAAATAAACAGTACATACTATTAAACTGTATTACCATGTTGCATAATTTTATAATTTTATGACATATATACAGAAAGATAAGCAGTCAGACAGTCACTGAGAACCAATTCCTCTGTAATTGTTAAGTTTCTTTTATTTATAATGAGCTCACAGTGTGGTCAAAAATGTATTGCAATTACGTTTTGTGAACCTTTTTTTCCTTTCTCATCTTCTTATGTAACTAAACAGTGCTACAACTATAGGTTAGACTTGGTCTCTGTTGAAGAACGTCTGGACCTGTATCACATGTCCCTAACTCAGGTCATCACTCTTTTCCCCCAGATCATCCTCGCTGCTGCCCTTTCAGTGCGCTGTCTCACTGCAGTCATCTCTGTGCTCACCCCCTAGGTCTCAGGTCATCGCTCTTTTCCCCCAGATCATCCTCGCTGCTGCCTTTTCAGTGCGCTGTCTTACTGCAGTCATCTCTGTGCTCACCCCCTAGGTCTCAGGTCATCGCTCTTTTCCCCCAGATCATCCTCGCTGCTGCCTTTTCAGTGGGCTGTCTTACTGCAGTCATCTCTGTGCTCACCCCCTAGGTCTCAGGTCATCGCTCTTTTCCCCCAGATCATCCTCGCTGCTGCCTTTTCAGTGCGCTGTCTTACTGCAGTCATCTCTGTGCTCACCCCCTAGGTCTCAGGTCATCGCTCTTTTCCCCCAGATCATCCTCGCTGTTGCCTTTTCAGTGCGCTGTCTTACTGCAGTCATCTCTGTGCTCACCCCCTAGGTCTCAGGTCATCGCTCTTTTCCCCCAGATCATCCTCGCTGCTGCCTTTTCAGTGGGCTGTCTTACTGCAGTCATCTCTGTGCTCACCCCCTAGGTCTCAGGTCATCGCTCTTTTCCCCCAGATCATCCTCGCTGCTGCCTTTGCAGTGCGCTGTCTTACTGCAGTCATCTCTGTGCTCACCCCCTAGGTCTCAGGTCATCGCTCTTTTCCCCCAGATCATCCTCGCTGCTGCCTTTTCAGTGCGCTGTCTTACTGCAGTCATCTCTGTGCTCACCCCCTAGGTCTCAGGTCATCGCTCTTTTCCCCAAGATCATCCTCGCTGCTGCCTTTTCAGTGCGCTGTCTTACTGCAGTCATCTCTGTGCTCACCCCCTAGGTCTCAGGTCATCGCTCTTTTCCAACAGATCATCCTCGCTGCTGCCTTTTCAGTGCGCTGTCTTACTGCAGTCATCTCTGTGCTCACCCCCTAGGTCTCAGGTCATCGCTCTTTTCCCCAAGATCATCCTCGCTGCTGCCTTTTCAGTGCGCTGTCTTACTGCAGTCATCTCTGTGCTCACCCCCTAGGTCTCAGGTCATCGCTCTTTTCCCCAAGATCATCCTCGCTGCTGCCTTTTCAGTGCGCTGTCTTACTGCAGTCATCTCTGTGCTCACCCCCTAGGTCTCAGGTCATCGCTCTTTTCCCCCAGATCATCCTCGCTGCTGCCTTTTCAGTGCGCTGTCTTACTGCAGTCATCTCTGTGCTCACCCCCTAGGTCTCAGGTCATCGCTCTTTTCCCCCAGATCATCCTCGCTGCTGCCTTTTCAGTGCGCTGTCTTACTGCAGTCATCTCTGTGCTCACCCCTAGGTCTCAGGTCATCGCTCTTTTCCCCCAGATCATCCTCGCTGCTGCCTTTTCAGTGCGCTGTCTTACTGCAGTCATCTCTGTGCTCACCCCCTAGGTCTCAGGTCATCGCTCTTTTCCAACAGATCATCCTCGCTGCTGCCTTTTCAGTGCGCTGTCTTACTGCAGTCATCTCTGTGCTCACCCCCTAGGTCTCATGCTGAGTTGTACCAATGGTCTTTTTGGACTTTCTGCAGAAGACTCACACTGTTGATGTGTGCAAATTCCTCTCGGAGCGAACTTCTCATTTATTTCCTCTTCCATGGAGCAAAATAAGTCAGCAAATGTAATGGTAATGTGACTCTACATGTTAGGAAAGGGCATTTAAGCTTGCTGCTCAGATATGGTTTCTAGCAAAACTTCAGAGTTATGACTTTGACGAAGTATTATGTAACTGATTTAGAAACCATTTACAGAACTGTAACACTGCATTAGGCAATATCTGCTCTTAACAAAGCATATTGCCAGTGGTGGACCCACAAGGTTCTGTATTGCGACCTAACCTCCTTAGACTATTGGGGAATTGGAATTTTTGTTGTTTAATTCTGGGCTAGTACTGAGACCTGTATGTTTGATATTGTAATTGTACTTTATTATTATAGTGTTGACAAATCTGGGATACAGCTATAAAAATCCCCCATTGTGTCTCTACAAATCTGTTAGAGCCACTCAGTTATATTCGGACTGGTTCATCTCCCTGGTGAACTTCAGTATGGGACTTGATAACTTGCTGTACCTAATGTTATGGCTGAATTGAATGACCAAGCATGAATGGATAAAGAAAGGTAAGTATCTAATAGCAATACAATTTTGTACCACATAAAGTGATTCCACCATACCAAGATAAAAATCAGTACAACATGTTCAGAACAAAGCTGTTCATTATAGCATGTACATTGTCTGTAAAAGAAATACTGCAGTTTTGACCAACCACACATAAAGGATATCAGACATATGTGACATACTGGTTTGTATAATCTGTCTGAATGTTCATTCTTCATTAAGACCAAGAAAAGAACTTCCTTCTTTCGATGAAGAGCATATGAGGAAAAATGTTGGTGTCACCTACATTCCCTCCGACAGCCCTGCATGTGTAATGTGGTCCCTGCCTATAATATACTATCACCTTTCAGAGATTCCTCAGTGCAAGTATGTATGTAGCCAGTAAATTTCATTTTGTATTTACAAAATGCCTCAGTCCAGCTCACATTTAGAAAAATGTGCACAAATGCAACCCCTTTAATCATTCTTTGCATCTACGAAATGTTTGAATGTGTAAAGCTACCTCTAATCAAATAATTACAAAGCTAGGTCATAGGCGTTAGGTTGGACTCTTGATGCAATAGCCTGACATCATTATGCTGTGAAATATGACTTCTGACATAAGGTGAGGAAAAAGATGTACTCTCTTGAGTACAAAGAGTATTACTGACTACATCTTTGGGCAGAATTTGTTTTCTGCTGCTTCTACAGGGTGAACCTTGATGCTGCTGGTCTAGCTGTTATCCATGTGATTGTGCATGTGTGAGTGTGTGTGTAGGGGTTCACAAAAGTAATTTCTTGCACTGCTCATTTATCTCAGTCTTCTTCTGGCTTTTCCTGGTTAGGGGTCGCCACAGTGGATCACCTGTCTGCTCATGATTGGCAATGGAGTTTTACAACACACACACACACACACACACACACACACACACACACACACACACACACACACACACACACACACACACCTAGTGCCAATTTAAAGTGTCCAATCCACCTACAGCATGTCTTTGGGATGTGGGAGGAAACTGGAGCACCTAGAGGAAACCCACGTGACCACAGGGAGGACATGCAGACTCCACACAGAAGGCACCCCAGCCAAGGATCGAACCGGAGAACCTCTTAATGTGAGGCAGCAATGCTAACCGCTGCACCACTGTGGCTGCCCCACTGCTCATTTATCCCAGTAACTGACTATAATTAAGCAATAATCCATGACTGTGTGTGGACATATCAGAATTTCCCCACAGTTGGTGGTTAGATCAAAAGGGCAAACCTCAATATACCCACACATATGAGTTTATTATTGATATTGTACAACAACGTTATTTTAAGAAAATATATTCTTACCTTTCTTAAATAATGAGTTTGTATAATTTGTGCTTTAGTCTCCTTCCGTGTTGTCATCTCTTTGCTGATGTACTGTGCATGTGTGTGGTACTTACATTGGATATAAAAAGTTTACGCACCTCTGTTAAAATGCCAGTTTTTTGTGATATAAAAAATGAAACCACAATAAATAATTTCAAAACATTTCCAACCTTTTATGTGACCTACAACCTGTATAATTCAATTGTAAAACAAACAGATCCGTTAGGAGAAAAAATATAAAAAAAAATAAAAGATGTGCAATAAGTTAATTGCATAAGTGTGCACATTCTTAAATTAACACTTTGTTGAAGCACTTTTTGATTTAATTACAGCATTCAGTCTTCTTGGATAGGAGTCTATCAGCATAGCACATTCTTCCTTGCAAAAGCACTCCAAATATGTCAGATTGCGAGGGCATCTCTTGTGCCCAGCCCTCTTCAGGTCACCCCACAGATTTTCTATTGGATTTAGGTCTGGGCTCTGGTTGGACCACTCCAAAACTTTAATTTTCTTATGGTGAAGCCATTCTTTTGTTGATTTGTATGCGTGCTTGGGGTCATGTTGAAAGGGAAATTCCTCTTCATCTTCAGCTTTCTAGCAGATGCCTGAAAGTTTTGGGCCAAACGTGACTGGTATTTGGAACTGTTCATAATTCCCTCCACTTTGACTAAAGTCCCAGTTTCAGCTGAAAAAAGTAACCCGAAAGCATGGTACTGCCACCATCATGCTTCACCGTGGGGATGATGTTCTTTTAGTGATGCAAAGTGTTGTTTTTGTGCCAAATGTACCTTTTGGAATTGTGGCCAAAAAGTTCAGCCTTGGTCTCATCAAACCATAACACATTTTCCCACATGCTTTTGTGAGGCTTGATATATTGTTTTGCAAATTTTAGCCAGGCCTGAATGTTTTTCTGTATAAGAAAAGGCTTCCGCCTTGCAATCCTACCCCACAGACCAGACATATGGAGAAAACGGGAGAGTGTCACATGTAGTACACAACCAGTATTTGCCAGAAATTCCTGCAGCTCCTTCAGTGTTGCTGTAGGTCTCTTGGCAGCCTCCCTGACCAGTTTTCGTATTGTCTTTTAATCAATTTTGGAGGAACATCCAGTTCTTTGCAATGTCACTGTTGTCCCATATTTTCTCCACTTTTTGATGACTGTCTTCACTGTGTTCCATGGTATATCCAATGCTGTGGAAATTTTTTTGTACCCTTCCCCTGACAGATACCTTTCAACAATGAGATCCCTTTGATGCTTTGTAAGATCTCTGCAAACCATGGCTTTTGCTGTAGCAGACAGCTGAGTATATGTCAGGAATATCCTACTAGGATAGCTGAATATTATTATAGCAATAACCCACGCCTGGGTGTGAGTAATGCGGGATTTAACCACGGTTGGCGTGGTTTGGTCCCGAGGGCGAAGCCCGAGGGACCAAACAAAGACAACTGTGGTTAAATCATGCATTACCCACACCCAGAAGTGGGTTATTGCTATTATACTATGACATTATTTAAGAAAAGAAACAATTACTTTTCTTAAATAATGGCATTGTATAATGCCTCTTTGCTGCCCTTCCGCAGCTGTCTGGCATCCTCGGCAGTTCTGATGTACTGCGCATGTCTACACAGTACATCAGAGCTGTGGCCAAAAGCAACGGAGAAAGCAAGATCGCCGTTGCTTTTTTACTGTTTCGCTATGTTAAATGGGTTTAACATAGCGAGACAGCTTTAAAATAAGCAACGGAGATGTACTTTGCTTATTTTAAAGCTGTCTCGCTATGTTAAACCCATTTAACATAGCGAAACAGTAAAAAGCAACGGAGATCTTGCTTTCTCCGTTGCTTTATTTTTTAATCCTGTCTCGCCATGTTAAATGGGTTTAACATAGCGAGACAGCTTTAAAATAAGCAACGGAGATCTCCATTGCTTATTTTAAAGCTGTCTAGCTATGTTAAACCCATTTAACATAGCGAGACAGGTTTAAAAAAAAGCAACGGAGAAAGCAAGATCTCCGTTGCTTTTTACACACTGTGTCGCTATGTTAAAGGAGTTTAACATAGCGAGACAGCTTTAAAAAAGCAACAGAGATCTCCGTTGATTTTGGTAAACGTGTGT
Source organism: Protopterus annectens (assembly GCF_019279795.1). NCBI lineage: Eukaryota > Metazoa > Chordata > Ceratodontiformes > Protopteridae > Protopterus > Protopterus annectens. Next base: position 651,960,423 of record NC_056751.1, read on the forward strand.
CGCTATGTTAAACTCTTTTAACATAGCGAGACAGTGTTTTAAAAGACTTATACTAATGGAAAAAGTCCGGGCGACCGGACCTTTTTCCATTAGTATAAGTCGATTTACAACGTGCACGCTGGCCAATCAGCGTGCACGTATTGGAATATTAATAGGGGGTCATGGTATAATTGGTGTTAATCAGAGTCTCTTTAATTTGATGGCAGGTGTGTACCCAAGAAGACTGAATGCTGTAATTAAATCAAAAGGTGCTTCAAGAAAGTATTAGTTTAAGGGTGTGCACACTTATGCAACCAGCTTATTGTACATTTTTTTAATTTTTCCTGTAACAGATTTGTTTTTCAGTTGAATTGTACAGGTTATAGGCCACATTAAAGGTGGGAAAAGTTTTGAAATTATTTATTGTGGTCTAATTTTTTTTATATCACAAAAACCTGGCATTTTAATAGGGGTGTGTAAACTTTTTATATCCACTGTATGTTCCCATGTTTGCACAGAACCACATTACTGCAAGAGAAGCAATGGGAAAAAACGTACCTCTGCTTTTTTATTTTGTTATGTACGGAAAAAAAAAACCTAGAAAGTTTTACAATGAATATCACAAAAATATGAGGAAAAATCAGGTATGTTTCTGTTTCTTTAGTTTTGCAAAAAGTACCTGATTTTTTTCTTATTTTTTCTTAGTGTGTCTTTGGAAGAGAGGGTTTAGAATGCTGTTATTCATTTTACAATCATTTACAAGGGGCACACTGGTTTGGCTGTCCATTCAGCATGCTTGTTTTTGAATACTAATCAGCCTTTATTTTATAATGCCCGTTTCTTTACATGCTTGTCAGCACAGCCGGCCTTAGGCATAGGCGAACTAGGTGACTGCCTAGGGCGCCATTCAACCAGCCTCGTAAAGGGCGGAATTTTATATACTTATTTATTTATTTTAATGAATGTATTTTTGTTATTTTGCGATCTTCTTGGTGCCCTGTCTCTGAGTGAAGGGCGCCGAGAAGATCACAAAATTACAAAACCATAGGGTGAAGGGAAGGGGGAAGCGCCCTAACACTTTCATAGCATCAGGCTGACTTCAACAAGTAAAAAAAAAAAAAAAAATTCTGCCGTCACGCGCGGAACTTAGTTCAGTGAAGAGAGGGGTTAAAGGGACAATCCCAGTGTTGAAAATCAACACCCACTTTAATTACGTATATTCCCACCCACAGTGTCAATTTACTTTGAAACCCTGCTATCTGGCATAATTTAATTTGTTTAATCCAAATTTATTTACCAGAAAAAATGTTTAAGGGGAGCATAGTAAGTATTGAAATGAAGACTGTTACACAAAAATATGGATATTGGATATATATGATTTTATTTAACGTGAAAACATTGTTTTAGTGAGTTGCCGTTACCGCAATCGCAAGTATTACGCAATCACGTTAACTAACTTCTTCCACAGACCAGACGTTACATTCTTAGCATCAGCTGATGAATAATTGTTATTCTAGTGCAAATTGGTAAGTCTGGAGCATTAACTTGTTAATAACAATGCTTCAGGTTTAAATTTTGCAAGAATTAATACACTCGCAAGTCTTTGCTGCTCTGGCTTGACCAACAGGTGTTGTCATGACAGCATTACACAGACACAGCCAGGCAGTGGTTTGAGTAGCTGATCGCTGTTGCATTGTTACTGTATATATCAAGATGTACATTTATATGTCTTTTACGGTTTCATAGTGTTTCACCTAGACATCAATTTTAAGTTCATGGTGAGCAGTTTCTATTGCTGCATTTCATTTACACTGCCAGACGTTTCCATGATTCCATTTCCCATACTGGCAAAACGGCACTAGATATAGAAAAAGCAGACATTTCCTCAGTGATAGCGTTTCTGCATTATCTTTTTTACATACATATTGCTTAGTAGGAAGACAGCAATTACTAGGCAAGTAAGTCACAGAAGCTTTTGTACTTTGCAGATACCTGCTTTATAAAGGCAGAGCAGGCGCATTTGGTGATGAATTTGTCGTTGTTCATCCAATCATCCAGGATAGTCATGAAGGAGATGAGGGTGTCTCTCTGGGTAACATATAAGGGTAGTTTATTTCTAGAGATAGTGTAAACTTTGGGTAATATATCTATAGCTCCAGTGTGTTTTACTTACAGGTTGGTGGAGATTTCAGTTCTCAGTTCGAGTGTTAGTGAAGCTGTGTATGTTGGTTAGCTGCAAGACAACAAAGAGAAGTGGATAATTCATCATACAGAATGTAAGACCTTGATCTAAACATAAGACTCTTTTAGAAACGTATAACAAATAATGGGCTTTAAACCTGTCATGGTAGCTAAGGGTCTTTAGCCAGTGATCTTTTTGTTTATGATGCACACTGAGCCCTTTCTAGCTGTGTGAAGTGTCAGGACAGGTGCATACAGAGGGTGGTATTGTACTTTATAATTGGTCTAATTAGACTACAGTACAGTTGAACAATAACTTCTTTTCATTTGGGTGAAATACCCTTAGATATCAGTTGTGATAAATAGAATAATTTCCTAACTGCTAATGGTACATGGTAGTCAAAAGGGAGTTGCAAGCCATTAAAATATATTTCGTAATTGTTGAGTTCAGTGCATCTCTTGAAAATGGATATCATATCAGAATGAAAATGGCAACGTGGAATGCTATAGTTTTATAATACAGTGTACCATGCATTTGATGAAGCTTATGATTAGGTTTGAAAACATATGGAGTAAAAATCCTTTGAAGGACATTAAATTTATGTGTGGTGTTTCCCCTATCATGGTACCTTTCATACTATGTGATACATTTTATTCATAGTCCTCCTTTGTATTGCCTTTTGCTGTCTCTGGAGCTACAATTTCTCTTACTTTTCATATTAAATTACTGTTCTATGACTTGAAAACGGCAGAAGTAGATGGGGCAACCACTTAAAGTCTGATATTATATATATATATATATATATATATATATATATATATATATATATATATATATAATTATATATACACACACACATGTGTGTATGTGTATATATATATATATGTGTATATATGTGTGTGTGTATATATATATATATATATCAGCCACCAGCCCTCTGTGATCTACTTGCTTATCCGATCTCTGCTGGCTGGCAGTTGTTCTCAGATCACTGAGGCCACAATCCATGCTCCATCAAGTTTTTTTTTTGCTATGCAGATCTAACCCCTCTGCTGAGTTACCTATGCCACCATGTCAGTGCAGGAACCATTACATCTTTCTTATGCAAGTGCCCATTCTCATGTACCTACAATGAAGGCTACCACTTTTGGAGCTTGGTGGATGAACACCCATCCCTTGGCCATTTTTGATTTTAATGTTAAGTAGGAAGAGTGGTAGAAAGGGTTGCTATATAGAAAAGGATATAGGTAATAAAGGGTTAGGGTGTTCAAGCATACAAATTAAAACAAAGTTACCTAGGTGAGGCACGTGTGTATGACCATGTTTGGTTTAGGTGTTTTAGTAAGGGCTTGAAGCTGGAAAACTTTATGGTCTGTTGTAGGTATGTTGGGATGGTGTTCCATAGTTTAGATACATAATTAAGAGTACAGTGAGTCACCTGCTGAGTTATTATTTTTTTTATTACTAAGAGCTTACTGGTTGAGCAAAAGTCTCTTCCTGGAAATAAGTACTGCAGGATATCTTTTAGTGCTGGACATTTTTCTGTTGCAGCCAGTGGGGTATTTTACAGTCATTTCCCAAAAAGATGAGAAATGCAGTAACAGGCTGCTCTCAATAGGTGCTAGGTGCACACAATGTGAGCACTGGGAAGTCAGTGCCAGCATGCTGGCATTCTACAGATTTTATTAATTTTATTGTTTTATTTTATTTATTTGTTTACTTTATTTATTTATTTATTTATTTATTTATTTATTTATTTATTTTGCTAAGAGTATGACAGGGAGGTGGGAGTTGCTCCTGGAATCCAAGTGAGGGGACTTGGAAGTGCAGTACTAGCGCACTGTCATTGTGCCACTCTCTCTATCTCTCGCCTTTTTTTTTGTTGTTGTTGTTAAAGAGTCTGTGTGTTGTTCTTGCTTGTTGTAACTTGTTTTGAGCTAGATAAGGATGATCACAAATGCTAATTACACTTGTAATATTTATGCTTAGGCTATAAGGATTTTATTCTGTCTTTTACCTTTTACTTATGCATTTATTGACTTTTTACTTTATTTTTGTAACAAGTATCATGTAACTCCAAAATTCTACTTCTTATCTCCACATAAACTTATCGCCAGATCTCCAGGCTGTATTTATGTAGACATATTGCAGTTACTATATTGCATTCTTGTGTGTGTGTGTGTGTGTGTGTGTGTGTGTGTGTGTGTGTGTCTGCGTGTGTCTATCCACTTCTCTATTTATATATATATATATATATATATGTATATATATATATATATGTACATACATAGACATAAATTATCTTGTATTTTTCATCTATAGTTCATTGTCTCTGTAATGCTTTATTTTATTTCATCTCTACAATACTTTTGTAGTATACATTATCTTGTCAATGACATTGTATGATGTGAACTTTATCTCACTAAAACTTAAGCTGATATTGAAATTGTTCAGTATTATACAATGCCATGCCCAGACAGATAAACATAGATAGCTAGATATATAGGTAGATAGATAAACAGATAGATCGGTAGATAAGACAGATTACTATTGCATACACTCAATTAATCATTGTTAGGTCAACATTTTCCCAGCTTTACTATCACATAAACAACATGATGCACTGAATGATTTCCCAAGTAAAACAGTCAAGGATATATAGTTGATTACAGTAATGTTCCACGAATGTATTACTTTTTCAAGAAGCGCACCTTTTGCTTGTGGAAAATACCAAGTTAGCTAGAAATGGTTATGTCATTACCAGCTTCTCCTCATATATAATTGGGGCATGGTTGTTGTAATACATGAAAGAGCACAACATATTTAAGTTATAGGTACATTTGAAGGCTTCAATGGGGCTCTCTGCTACAATTTTCAGATATTACTCTAGAATTGTAAAGTGCATGGAAAAATGTAAGCAGATTATTAATTATACTATTAACATTTAGCAGGGTGCTTTATTTATAGTAGGTAAATTTAACTCTTTACCAAGATAAAAAAGATTAACATGGCAAATATAGGACATCATTAACAGGAAAACTAACTTGCCTTGAACAGATGTGAATCCATTATTACAAAGCAAACCCATAATTTGAAAATAAAGATTAATTACAGAAGTTTTGAGTGGCCTTTTATGGTTGACATTTTCTGAAATGGGTAGTTATTGATTCATTCATTTTGTTTCATTGATTATTAAAAGAATGTTTAAAACTACAAATGTAAAACTCATTCTAAAAGCTGGTGCTGTATTATACAAGGAATATAATTTAATACGATCAGGAAGGTGAATCAAACAACAAATACGTGTATTCAATGCCCTAAAAAGCGTGTGCAAGTAGCCTGTTTTGAAAACAGCCCAAAGGTAAACTTAATCCTCCACTGGCCAGATGTATTTTCTATGAATCTGGATTTTCATGCAATTTTAATGAATCTGAGTTTTGCCGTTTCAATGAGTATGAGTTTCAAGGACAGAGAAGTTTACTGCTCATGCTAAGTCTGTGTTCATTCCAAGACTGTATTGTTTGTTTAGCAAATTGCTATCTGTGTTTGTGTTATTTTATTTCAATATCTGTAAACGTTGTGGAAGTAAATAAGAAAACAGTATGCACACTGATAGATTTGAACAGTGTGTATGGTAACTGGTGAGAAATAGCCAAGTAATGGAACACTGGAATGGCTGGGGAGTTGGCTGCTGCTGGAGGGTAGAGGTTGGTGCAAGAGGGGTTGCTCTGGCGGGGCAATCTGTTACCCTGCCTAGGGCCCTATTTGACCATGATCCAGTTCTGGTATTTAAAGTAGGAAATAAGTACACAAAAGTAGTTGCAGTTTAACTACATTACAAGGTATCTTTTTCTTCTTATGCATTTAAATGATTTAAGCAAATTACTGAAGTGGCTTTTTTGGAGAGTGACCTACATGTGGGTGTGGCTCAAATAGGGTTGTTTTGTGAGTATGTTGTGGTTAGGGCATAAGGGGCACTGGAGCACTACTTCGCCTAGGGCGCCATTTCAGCTAAGGCCGGCCCTGCTTGTCAGGAGACTAGTTGCATGCTGTTGAGTTAGCTAGTGTCTTGTTTATGTGAAGCTGTGTTTCATTCATTTCCCTGGAAAATCCTTTACAATTCCAAAATTGGTAAAACAGGGGATTTCATAGAACTGAAGAGTTTACATTAGGTCAGTCATTCAATAACATTTGATTTTTTTTACCAGTTTCCCTTGCTTAGCTTTCTGTATTTAAAAGCTGTGTTTAATCTACTTAAGGCACACATAAATCTGTGTTGGCTATTGTATAAACCACAAAACTCAAAACTGTATTATGGTGTTAACTGGAAAATGTGATGCCTATCACCAGTACAACTCAGACTTTCAGCTAATGAAAATAAAATTGAAATTTCATTAGATTAGAAAATGAATATCAGTGACCAGGTCCATAATTACTACTTTTGGTGCAAATGTTCCATCACCATGCTATATGCACAGTGAGTCTAAGCCAAATGCATAACCTTATTCCTCACAATTCTTGGTCAAGAGTTCATTTCAGCACAAGGGACCCATTGCAGTTTAATCATTTTATCTTAGTAACCAGTCAAGGTACCATGGAAGAAGGACGTCAGCACAGCTCGAAGGTGAAACACAAGCTGTTTTAATATAACTTAAAATCCATTTTAAGTTATATTAAAACCAGCTTGTGTTTCACCTTTGAGCTGTGCTCACCTCCTCCTTCCATGGTACTTGACTGGTTTCTAGTTCAAGTTTTACTTTTTTGGGTACCAGTTCGAGTTTTGTTATTTTTTATTTTAGACAGTATGTTTACTGCAATTTTAAAATATAATTTTTAAAATAGAAGGAATGCAGATAAGTCACAAATGAAGAATTACTTGACCCACTGTTTTGCTAAATATAACTATACATTTATTGTTCTTCAGAGTTCTCTTCACATTACTAAAGATGTCTGTTTATTGAATCTTTTAGATTCTAAGCACATATGCAGAAATTAGTACATATTATGTTATCAGAAAGACATGAATATAAGCAGCATTCATATATTATTTCTTTAATGCATACTTTTTATTTAGAAGTCCCAAAATCTCTCTCTCTCTCTCTCTATAGATATATAGATATATATATATATATATATATATATATATATATATATATATATATGTATATGTGTGTGTGTGTGTGTGTGTGTGTGTGTGTGTGTGTGCGCGCACGCGCGCGCGCGCAAGTATGTGCGTATCTATATAATTAACTATATCAATATATATTATGTATATATATATCTATATATATATATATATATATATATATATGTAAAATGTAAATACACACACACACACACACACACACACACACACACACACACACACACATTAATAGAAGAAACAACAAATAAGTGGCAAATTCTCCCATTTAATATCAGAACTCAAACTTTTTTTGCACCTTTTCTGTTGATATGCAAAGTGCAAATAGTTCAGATAATTATCTAGTATTTGCCACAGGAATACAAGAGTTAAAGAAATTACTAGGAAAGCATTCCCTGGGATCCTAGGAATGCTAGACCTTAGGCATGTATAGGAAAGGAGATTTAGTTCTAAAACACCCTTAAGAATAATATGCTTATCAAAAACATACTAATACTACTATCATTCTTCGTGCACTCCTCCTTTTTCAAGGAAGACTAGACAGGCAATTCCTCAGGTGAATTTGTGGCTAGCCATCCATTCATCTAAACATGCTCTGAAGATGACTATAGTACTAGTTTGCTTGATATGAACAGACATCCTCTCTGTGGGCAAGTAATTAAGAAGCCTGAGTCCTTACCACTAACAATGTAGAGGGACATTCATTTGGAACAAAAATAGATACACACAGTCTTTCCAGATGGAGCTCTCTGCATCAGGCACAATTTCCTTTAAGAGCACATAGGGAACACACTCAGTCCAGGGTCTGGATTTCTTTCTCTTTCTCTCTAGGGACCCAGTGAGACTCCCCACTGACACAGTTGTAGAGTTGAGTCCTCAGCTGAGTGTCCAAGGCAATTCCCCCAGCACCCTCTCTGTTAAACCAGTGCTTTGAGTCCCTGCTCCAAGCAGCTGACACACAAACTCTTTGAGATTGGATCTGCGCATACACAGACACACACACACACACACACACACACACACACACGCCTGGGAAAGAGGCTGGCACAGACTTACTAGCTATGCCCCCTTCTGCCCATAGTATGAGGCAGTTACACTGCCACCAGATACTCCAAATCCAGCTACTCTAAGGCTCATATAAGGATACCTAATTACACTGAGTAAAATTAATATTAATAACAATGATAGTGTCGATCAAAGCAGTAAGACTTCCCAGAGTGGCCACGGAGTCACCAAATAGATATAAGTATCCTCAAAGGTTAAAATAGTCTCCAAAGGACCAGCCACAATGAAAGGTTTAAATAAATTTAATAATAAAAGAACATGAAGATATGCAATACCTATTTACAATAAACATCAGAGTTTCAGTTACAGGAAATATTAACACAGATGAAGAGATTCAAACAGATACAGAAAAAACAGTACATAACTAATTTCACTATAATTTCATGACTGATCTAAAGAATTACTATTCTCTGGTCACTTACTAGAGCAAGACAAGATGAAGCAGGTGAATAGTCTTACTTCTTTGTCAGTTTCCAAAAACAGATGTCCCTGAGACCTCTGTCTCATCTAGTATTAAAACATCATTTTTATGATGGATTACAGAATGACATCACATATCTGGTCATCTGACTTCTGGTTAACATGCTACCCCCTTTCCTAGCAAATGACCCAGGATCTCTCACATATGTGCCAATACTACACACACACATAGACCTTTGCTAAGATCTGTTGCAGCTTCTGAAGTCATAAAACAATAAAATACTTCCACTCTACCTACAGGAATTAATAAACTGTTCTCTGGCACAGATATTTTGCCATTGGCTACAATCAAAACTATAAGATACAATCTTTATGGTTTAAATTAAATAATTTAATTTAATGCTATTTTTCAAAGTTAGCTGGAGCTGAGCTTAACCTCTTCTCTTCCAGTATCTTATGTTACAATATTAATTTCAATAGTTATAATAAAGTCTGACATAGAAGTGTAGTTCTTTTTCTGTCCTACAGGACACACTGTTCATACATTTTTAAAACAAGCAGCTTTACAAATACATTTTCCAACAAAGGCATCTGTACAAATCAGTTTGTTATACAAATGACATATAATTCTTTACAAAACTCTAGCTAACTATACTGGCATATGTTATACATCCACTGCCTTTCTTCTACTGGCATAGCTGGCAGTAGCTCACATCATCATCTCTCCTCCCTTCGAAGACTCAAGCTAATTTATCAAGTGACCCTTGAGAAACATTGATTGAGAGGAATGAGACTATCTGGGAATACATTAACCCATATCCTGTCTTGAGAACCCATCTGCACTGGCAATGCTGACCCCACTACAGCACTGCACTGTCATGTCATATGCCTGCAACTCTAATCTCTATGTTAGTAACTTGGCATTTTGCTGGTAGGCTCGATGTAGCCATAGATCCCCCTCAGGCTCCTCCAGCCTCCCACTGCAAATACTTAGCACAAGGGCCTCCCTATCATGGTAAGGTTTCATCAAATTAACATGGTACAGTTTGTGTCCCTGCCTCCTGCCTAGCAGTTCTACCATATAGTTAACATCACTGACCTTCCTTACCACTTTGAAGGGTCCCTCCCAAGCTGCCTGCATCTTATTGTGTCTAACAGGAATGAGAACCATAACCTGCTGCCCCAAAATACTCTCTGGCTCAAGCATTCCTGTCATACCAGACCTTTTTCTGCTGCTGGACTCCTGCCAGGTTCTCCTGGGCCAAGCCCATGAGATCTCTAAGCCTTCTCCTGAGGTTTCGGACATATGCCACAACAGAGTCTTTGTGGGATTCACACTCACCCTCCCACTCATCACAAATCAAATCAAAAGGCCCCCTCATCTATGTCCATACAACAACACAAAGGGTGAAAAATCTGTGGATTCCTGGTGTACCTCTCTGTATGCAAATAGCAGATGGAGAAAATATTGCCCCACTTTCTCTTAAACTGGTCTGTAAATACCTGTAGCATGGTGTTTAATGTAGAGTTTAACCTGTCCACAAGGCCATTAGTCTTAGGATGGTAGGGGGTGGTATTTAGGTGCTTTACACCACAGTGCTTACACTGAGAAACCTGCAGGTCTGACATGAAATTGGCACCTCTGTCAGTATTTCTCTCAAGGAACCTACCCTGCTGAAAATGTCTAAGAAAGCATTTGCCACCTTCTCTGACTTGATGGAGGACAGAGCCACAGCCTCAAGGTATCTATAATCAAAATCTACTACCACCAAGATATACTTCTTCCCTGTGGAACTTGGGGCACTCAGAGGCCCCACAGTATCCATAGCTACCCACTGAAATTGCTCCTGAATCACAGGGAAAGGCATCAAAGGAGCCTTGTCCTTGTCTCCTGCCTTGTCTAATGTTGGCACTGCTCACAGGTCCTGCAGTACCCTGTTACATCCCTTGCAATCCCAGGACAATAAAAGTTCTGCACAGCATGTCTTTTGGTATGCTTTATGCACATATCACCTGCAAAAAGAATGTCATGGGCTATGGCTAGAAGTGTCAGATGATAGGCTCCAGACACTACCAACTGCTGTATTACCTCACCCTCTAGCCCTCAGTTAGGAGTCCATTCTCTATACAGTAAACCTTTGTTCCAGGATACGGACTCTCCTTTTCCTTGAGAATCAGGTGCCTCCCTAGCTACCCCCCCTCAAGCCTCTTAGTGAAGGGTCCGAGAGCTGAGCCTGTTTCAACTCTATCTTGCTAACGCTTCCCAGCTCCCCTTCCAGAGGAAGCTTTGTATCATCTGATAATGGTGCCTCACTGTTATCCTGGGTACTACCACTTGCCTCTGCCCTTGCAGTCACTCTGTCCAAGGGAACAACAGTACCTACCAGCAGCTGTGGCTCACCTTCAGGCTCACTGCTACAGGGTAGCTTCCTCCCTGTAATAGCCATCTCACCAGTCTTGGCATCAGTGTGGTGGTCTGTCTGTGTCTCCCTCAGGCTATCAGACCCACATGTCTGTCTCCAAGCCTGATTGCATGTAACTACATGCAAACAAGGTACTGCATTATCAAAATCATTCCCTATTCGTACATCTGCAGGGATATCCTCAAACACACCTTCTTGGTTGCTTCCTTTTCCATCCTCCCAGTAAAGGTGAACCCTTGCCAAAAGCATTTGGAATTGGGTCCATCCTAAAGCTCTGACTGGAGTGGACTGCCCAAGCAAGTACTGCTCCTTTTTACACACTGCAGGCTTTACAACAGTTATGTCAGATGCTATGTCTCTCTTAGAAGTGGCCTGTTTTCCATCCACTAAGATTGGATATAAACTCTGGTGACAGTTTGGTACCCCTATTGTCTCCAGACAACATAGCAGTGGCATACTGTTATTCTCACTTGCTGGCTCTCAAGCCTTTTGTTCTCCACCTTGCTTCCATGGACATCTATAGGATACATGGCCCCACTGGTTACATTTAAAACATTTAACCCTTGATCCTGGTCATGTACCTGAACTAGTGGCTTTCCTTATTACTGTTGGACTCTGTTGGGATGATTTAGACTGCCCACCATGGGTTCCTTTATATCTATTGCAGCACTGGGTATCCCCTTCCTGTGCAGTGATGCCCTGCTTGCTAAGTAAAGATCCTCATTTTTTCCCAGCTCATCTGCAGAGTTACACTCCCGGTCTGCCTACCTGATTCTTATATTTTCAGGCAAAGTGCTAAGGGCTTGTTACCTCACCAAAAGGTCTGCCAGCCATTCAAAAGTGGTGACCTGACACCCACTCACCCACCTATGAAAATAAGTGCTTAATATAATCACATACACTTTCATCTGCCTTGCATCTATGCTCACAAAACTAACTTCTGGTGTTAACTTAAAACATTCTAGTAAACTTTGTTTTACTTTGTCATAGTTTAATAATCAATAGCTGACAATTTAGAAACAGCAGTTACAACTCTGCCATGAAGTAAGGGGGTCAAGAACCATACGCAGAGCCCTTGGTCAACATTATACTGTTTTCATACTCTTTCAGACATATTAATGCAACTTTCAAAATGATCATCCTCTGTAAACTATGGAAGAAATTTACTGACCTTTATTGCTTCTCGGGTTTGGTTCTTCCCTTCGCCATTACCTCCATGACCCTGATGAAGAGTCAGTATTTCCCTCTCATGTTGATGCTGCTTCTCCTTTTTTTTACCCTCCAAACACCGCAGTCTCTCTGCTGATTCTAATTCCAAACATTTCGCCTACAGTTCAAGTCTCTTTAATTAAGTCCTCTAAAGAAAAGGTTAACTGTCCTGTTTCTGAGGGCTGCAAATTCTCATCAGCAGACTGGTTATCCTTCTGCTTGCTGGTCTGGTCTGTGACTAAGGCTGAAATCATTTATTCTTTAGTCAGGTTAGCATGCATCAGTACTTTGGCTTTGCACACCTTGGCCAAGTGGTTCTTTATCAGCTTACCATAATCCTCAGTTGACATCTTTGCCTACTTTGCCTGACTAAAATAAACTAGCAAAAAAAAAAATAAAACTGTTGTAATAATGAAACTCTGAATGTTTACCTTGTGGCTGCTGAGAATACCCACACCTTCAGTGATAACTGCCTACAGGCTATAGAAATTCAATTAATACCCCACCACTGCCATCAATATGTGACATTCCCTCTCTGGGCCAGTAATCAAGGATCCTGAATCATCACTACTGAAACTGTAGAGGGATGTTCACATGGAACAAAAATAGATACATACAGTATTATCAGATGCAGCGATCGGTATCAAGCACAATTTCCCTTAAGAGCACACAACAAACACACTCAGTGCAGTGTCTGAATTTCTCTCTCTTTAGGGCCCTAGTGAGACTCCCCACTGGCATAGCTGTAGAGTTGAGTCCTCAGCCAATTGTCCAAGCCCAGTCCTCCAGCACCCTCTCCATGAAACCAGTGCTTCATATTCCTGCTCCAAGCAGCTGACATGCACACTCTTTCAGATTTGATATGCACACACGTATACACACACACACACACACACACACACACACACACACACACACACACACACACACACACACACACACACACACACACCTCGGAAAAGCTGTCACAGATTTCCCAGCCATGACCCCTTCTGTCCAGAATATAAGGTAGTTACACTGCCATCAGACACTCCAAAGCCAGCTACTTTAATGCTTTTACAAGGGTACCCAATTATACTGAGTGAAATTTATATTAATACCAATGATAGTGTTTGACCAATGCAGTAAGGCTTCAGGAGTGGCCACAGAGTCACCAAATAGATATAAGTACTTTCAAAGGTTAAAATATTCTCTAAAGGACCAGCCACAATGAAACGTTTAAATATATTTAATAATAAATAATAAAACAACATGAAAATACACAATATCTATTTAAAAGAAACACCAGAGTTTCAGTCAGGAAATATTAAAATAGCACAGATAAAGAGATTCACACAGATACAGAAAAAACAGTGCTTAACTAATCTCATTATGTTTTCCTGACTGGTCTAAAGAATTACTATTCCCTGGTCACTTACTAGAGCAATGCAAGATGAAGTAGGTGAGTGGTCTTCTTCTTTGTCACATTCCAAAAACAGATTGCCATTAGACCTCTGTCTAATCTAGTTTTAAAACATCATTTCTGGGGTGTATGTTCGGCTACCAAAAAAATATCTGTAAATGGCTAGATAGTGAAAGTGAAACATCGGAATGCAACATTACCGATTATGGATAATTTTGAAAAATCATTCACTGAATGGCCATACTCAGCCAACAACCAGAAAGTAATGCAATGTATAAGATAAGTGAAGGAAACCTTTTAAATTTTCCTTTTCCCTCCACTGTAGTGTGATGTTGGAGTTGGTATATATAGTTGGGGTGTATAGGTAGTGAAGCCCTCACCTTGGTTAGTTGCAGTCCTGATGTTGGCCGATTATGGCCATTCAGTGCAAGATTTTGTGATGCTATCTGCATTCTGTAATGTTATGTTTTGATATTTTAGTATCACTATTTAGCCATTCTCTGATATTTTTTTTCCATAGCTAAACATAGACCCTTATTTTTTGCTGGATTACAGAGTGACAACACATACATCTGGTCATCTGGTTCCGATACTACCCCCCTTCATAGCAAATGACCCACAATCTCACACATGTGTCAATAGTACACATACATAGAGCTTTGCTAAGATCTGTTGCAGCTTCTAGAAGTCATAAAACAATAAAACACTTCCACTCTTCCTACAGGAGCTAATAAACCATTCTCTGGCACAGACATTTTGTTCCTGGCTGCAATCAGAACTGTAAGATTCTATCTTTATGGCTTACATTAAATAATTTAATTTCATAATATTTTTCAAAGTTAGCTGGAGCTGAGCTTAGCCTCTTCTCTTCCAGTATCCTCTGCTACAATATTAATTTCAATAGTTATAATACAGTCTGACATACAAGTGCATTTTTTTCTGTCCTGCAGAACACACTGTTGGTACATTTTTAACAAAAATAGCTTTACAAATACATTTTTCTGCGCATGCATATGTACAAATCAGCTTGATATACAAATGACATATAATTCTTTACAAAACTCCAGCTAGCTATGCTGGCATGTGTTGCACATCCACTGCCCTACTTCTCATGGCGTAGTTGGTAATACTTCACATCATCACACCATACATAAAGAAGTCATTAGTTTATGAGGCTATCCCTCCAGTAAGTTAATTTATTGATGCATGTTAAGGACTTATATATTAAAGGTGTGGATATTCTCCTGGTTTTACTAAATGAACACCACCAAAACCACTAGATGTAAGGATTTAAACTCTGCCTCTAACTTAAATAGGATATTATGTAGGGACAGGTACATAAATCAGAGAATCCCTATGCCATGGAGTAGGCTTCTCATGCACGTGAAGCAGATACCCTCACTAAACCTATTCAAGCACAATCTGGACCAGTGGATGTGAAACTGAAAATTCAACCCTTATCTGACACCTATGTCTCTGAAGAACAGAGGCAGCCATTAAATCATGCTCTAACTTAATTGGAATGCATGGCTAGGCTTATAAAGGGCCCCCATATTCGTTAGCCTAGCAGACATCTATGAACCTATATAGGAATTCAAATGGGGCTACTTTCTTCTGAGCTCTGTAGCATATACATAGGTTACAATGAAGGAGATATTAAGGTATTGAATATAAGAACAGTCACACTAGTTTTTCAGGATTACTGAGTGTTGCATGGTCTTTGATTTTCTTAACTAGAAAAATATGTAGTAGTTCTAATTGGATAATGTGCTCTGTTTGGTATATGCTGAATGGGAATTAATATATAATAACAAATCCAATAAAAGAGAAATACAAGGGGACAATGACATCTATCAATCAGATGAAAATTCTGTGGGATATTAGTTGGGGCAAACAGAAGGATTTCCTAACTATAGAGGAAATGCTGTGATTGAATGAAAGGGAGCTATTCACATGAGGAGTATCATTGACTTGACAGGAAGTGGGCATAGCTTTCTTGCCAAATAGCATTGCATTACACTTTTTAGCATTCAGTTTTAGTCTGTTTGCTAAACACAAGGTTTGGGCAAAGTCCAGCTCCTGCTGGGGTAATTGGTTATCAGTGGGTGGTCCAAATAATAGCACCCAGCTTCCAGTTATCGGCAAAATTGGGTATACAGACTCCAGCAATACTGGTCTGAATGTCATCAAAACAGATGCTAAAGAAAACAACTCCTAGCACTGACCCCTATGGGATACTGCTAGTTACCATTTTATGTCCTGACAGGCTATACACAGCTTTTATAACCTGATTTCAGTGAGACAATCAACTAGCAATCCAACATAAAACATAAGGGTTCATGCTGAGATTTACTAATTTGCCTATAATACAAATATGGAGGATGATGATAGGCTGCAGTGGTGCAGCGGTTAGTATTGTCTCCTCACAGTGAGAGGTTCTCCCATTCGATTCTCGGCTGGAACGCCTTCTGTGTGGAGTCTGCATGTCCTCCCCATGGTCGAATGACGTTTAAAAACATGCAGGTACATGTGTGCGTGAATGGGTGTGTCTTCCTTGAAGGTTGGTTGTCGGGCTGGCACCTCGGCACAGAAAAAAATCCACTGCCAATCAGCGGAGCGGAGTTCCACTGTGGCAACCCCTAGCCAAGAAAAGCCAAAAGACATTAGTATCAATATGAAGGATGCTATCAAAAGTCTTGGCCACATCTAAACAGATAGCATGTGCTGAGAAACCATTACCTTTTGCTTCAGTGACCTTTATAAAGAAACTTATCAGGTTTAGTAAAAAGGATCTCCCCTTCACAAAACCAAGCTGTTGCCTGTGATTGAAGTTATGAGTTCACATATTATTTATTCAATAAGTGGTATCATAGCTGGTATAGTTAAAGGGACAACAAAAAGTAGGTGGGGGTAAAATTCAAACTAAATTAGCTTGAAAAAATACCAAGACTGAGTGGTTTTACGGTGGATCAGTTCAGTACTTTGTAGATCATTGCTTCTTAATTTCTTAAAGTTGAAGAAAGATTTGGCATTTCCTTTAGTATCTATGTTTATTTTAACTTTGTAATCTGTTTTATATTTTATTATGGTGCAGTTTTGTTTCAGGGCAATTCTGAAGTTGGAGAACTGGATTTTTTTGTTGTTGTTATTCAAGGTATCTCTTGCTCTGTTATACAGTTTGTTGAAATGAGTGTACCACCACAGGGGTTCATTTTTTTTAATTATTGCTAGAAATGACAGATTTTGATAAGTCTATGCAATTATTATGATCACCTTTTCAACCAGATCCATGACTGAGGATTTCTTGCAAAATTTGACTAAGCCATGTAACAGATTGGCCTTAAGGAAATCCATAAAGACAGGCACATAGGGTAGTAGAGAGGGAGCAAGAGGCCTAACGGAAATATGACTATTTTTTGGTCAGATTTTATGAGGGTTATAGTGATATAAAGTTAGGCACAGGCTGGGAATAGATCAGTAGGAACCAAATCACGAGGGACTGAACCCCTAATAGAGACATTAACAGTGTGTTCTTTGTTATTTGAATTGACAACGTCCAAGAAACACTGAGCATGGTTATTATCTGAGTTTTATGCATGAAATAAATAGTTTGGCAGTTACAGTCTACTAACACAATAATGCTAGGTTTGAAACTCATCCCCTCACCTGTAGTAGAGTAGTTATCATGGATGTCTAAGGACACTAATGGTGAGCTGAAGAAATAAATAATATAGCAGCTGGTTTTCCTGCATGTTATTTGGATATCTGGGAGATCTGCATTTGAACTGTATGCAATTTTTCTTAAGGTGATTGGGTTTTTGACAAAAAACAGATACGTCTCCCACAGTCAGTCTGAAAGTATGGCAGGCATTGAACCCTGATCTACAGGAACTCCTTTCCCTGCACTGCAGCCACATTTTGCTAACTATATAGATATGGATGTATTCAAATAGCAGGAGCAACTCAAATTGAGTCATCTTTCTATGAATACATGTAGCACTCAATAGCATCACTTTAGTGATGTCTAGATCTTGGTTAATAATTTTGGAATGCCCACTTTGCGGACAATCTGAATTTGCTATGCTAGAAAGACCATCAAGTAAACTCTGCCTTAAAGTGGCACTAAGGGGGCAACACCTTTTTCTTTTTGT
The DNA here is from genome assembly GCF_019279795.1 of Protopterus annectens. Taxonomy (NCBI): domain Eukaryota; kingdom Metazoa; phylum Chordata; order Ceratodontiformes; family Protopteridae; genus Protopterus; species Protopterus annectens. The sequence goes on from NC_056751.1 coordinate 651,978,397, forward strand.
CAAAATGCCAAAGCCTAAGTGCTCAAGTTAAAAGCTATCCTTCCATAAACAGGATACATTACCTATCAACTTATCCCAGGCTGACACATACTAGTTCTCCTTTGAATGACTCCAACTACGTAGTCAGTTGTCAAAACAATTTATTTTGTCCTGATATTCAGGCATTATTCTGGATGAGGTCAAAATGGTGTAAAAAAAAAAAACAAAATCTTCCCTGTCTTAGAAATACTTATTTATTCATTTATTATATTTCAGTAATTAGGTAAGTAATAAGTAATAAGATTGTCATATCTTTTTTGCATGTCCCTTAGGAGAGAGTTCCTAATGACATTCATGTCAGCCTGGGACACCACTGGAGTGTAACTATATTTGTCAGGTTTAAGGGTCATCAAGGCCCTCATTACATCATAGGTTCTGGCCACATGTTATGTAATGCATGGTCCCCTGTTCCTGTGTAGTTTGACGAATATGGAATCAGTGTATCATAAAGTAGAGTAATCAATGATTAGAGCATGTTCCTGAATGGTAGCAGGACATGATAGTTTGGGAACTATCTGCAAGTGTGGTGTTGGTGGGTGCAGAAGTAGAACATCTACCTCCCACTTGAGTCAGAAATGTTATGGCATGGACTCTAGAAGGCTTTGGTGGGTTTTAAACAGTATTAGCAAACGTTATAGGTCTGGTGGTGTGCAGTGTCTGGTGCTGGGCTCTGGAAGCGAGGTGCTTATACCAAATATTCTGATGCAAGAGTTCAGCTTGCATGTTAAGTAGGTCCCTATATATTTTTTTACAGGTTGTAGTGTTAGTAGGAAGTAACAGTGGGTAGCTAGTCCAAGTAGGCTAGCCAGAGAGGAGGCACCACTAAACTGCTGTATCATAATGCCACTCTAATTATTCATGGTGAGAGGGTAGAAAACACAAGATATTCTAAGGTATTGCTTAGCCTGGATTTTTACTTAGGTACTTCTAGGATTAAAGGATTTAATAGCTAGAATGTGCCACAAAGTACTGTATCAAAGGCAGTTACAAAATACTCTATCTGCAATAAAATAGCTTGTACAACTAGGTATATTTAATATAGTGTAACTAATATTATACAATACATGGTGATAGTATTCAAAAACGCGCATGCTGATTGGACACCCAGTCAGCATTCCCATTGTAAATTGTGCATATTCCAACAGAAATAAGTCTGGCTGCTTAAGTATTCTTGAACGGCCACACTTTCTATTGGAATATGTTAAGTAAATTCATCTTTGCACATTTTACAAGGGACTGGACAAAATCTGAAAATAAATAAAGGTTTTCCACAGAAACACTGGACAAGTTAAAATATATAATTACTGTTACTATGATGGGTTGCACTGCCATCAACCTTACCTCTCAACTGCACAGACTTCTGCAGAATGTCCTTCATTTTCCAAATATTTTGGACCTTGTCATTGCAAAAAGCACAGTTTTGTACCTACCATAGACTAGATGTTCGAGTGTTGACACTGTTGCAGTCATTACACTTGGGTTATCCTACCGTCAGGTGGTCCCGCAGTCAGCCAGAGTTCCAAAGTCTTGGTCTGGCGTCGGTTGCTGTCGCCTCCTCCCTGACATCAGTGCGACAGGGGTATATAAGATGCAGCCGATGCCATTTTCTTCAGTTTTTCTTGCCCCAGATGTCAGGTGCCCCCAAATAGGTAGGCAATTCAAATTGCTAGTAAACAATACAAAAGAAAACCAAACAACCATTTTTAGTTACCAGCAAATAATCCCTATAGGTAATAAAGGGTAGATGCCCTAGGTAAGTACCAGAAAGTAAGAGTGGAAGGAGGGAGGGTAACCTGGACTGCAGCCGTGTCAACACTTGAATATCTACATTTATGGTAGGTACAAAACTGTTCTATGTTCATCATGTTACACTGTTGCAGTCATTACACTTGGGTGGAATCCCAAAGCTGAGGTAGGGAGGCTGGATCTATAAGGCATTAGGGGTGGCTATAAGGCCCTGCAGTACAGCAGTGGTAAAGCCAGCTCTGGATTTGGAGTATAAAGGCAAATGGTAATGTTTGGTGAAGGTATGCACAGAACTCCATGTTGCTGCTTCCAAAATATCCTTGGTAGGTACTCCTCTGAGGTAGGCAGTTGAAGAGGCTGTTGCCCTGGTGGAGTGAGATCTAATGCTGCTAGGTACAGGTTTCCCATGGTGGGTATAGCAGAAATGTATACAGTGTCCTATCCATTTAGAAATAGTCTGCTTTAAAATGGCTTTTCCCTGTGCTTCTGCAGCGTATGCTACCAATAATTGCTCAGATTTTCTGAAAGCTTTGGTTTTGTCCAAGTAGAAGCATAACTGTCTGTGAATGTCCAAAGAATGTAGAAGTCTCTCCCCTTTGTTCTGTGGTTTTGGATAAAAAGTTGGCAAGTGAATAGTTTGGTTTAGAGCCACACTTTATACCACCTTTGGCATAAACGTAGGGTTAGTTCTTAAAGACACCCTGTCCTGATGGAAGATGAGGAAAGGTTCCACTGCCATTAGTGCCTGTAATTCTGAAACTCTTTGTGCTGATGTTATTACCAGTATCAGAGCAGTTTTCCAAGAGATGTATTTTAATTCTGCTGTGTTAGCTGTCTCAAAAGGAGGTAGAGTTAATTTTTCCAAAACAAAGTTGAGGTCCCAAGTTGGTGTAGGTGCTGTACGGGGTGGTCTTATGTTTTTAACCCCTCTGAGGTATTGTTTGAGCAAAGGATTAGAAAAAAATTGGTGGATCCGTGTTGTAATGAGCAGATATAGCTGAGGCGTGGATCTTGATGGATGAAAAAGAGAAGTCCTTGTCAGGTATCTCAGTTAAGTATTGCAGTATCTGAGGAATGTTTAGGACAAGAGGGTCCAAGTTGTGCGCTTGGTTCCAGGCACAGAATCTCTTCCATTTATCCGAGTATGCTTTCCTGGTGCTAGGCCTTCTGGCCTCCAGAATGACATCCATAACAGCTTTGGAGAGAGGCATTGCTTGCTTGACTAGGGAATTTTCCATGCAGCTAGGTTTAAGGTCTTTAGCTGGCTGTGAAGTATCTAATTGTTGTGCTGTGTCAGCAACTCTGGGATTTGAGGCAAAATCCAGGGTGGTTCTTGTGCTAAGTTCTTTAAGATTGGGTACCAGTGCTGGTGTGGCCAGTCTGGTGCAATCAGTAACATTTTTGGCTCTTCCTGCCTGGCTTTTATGAGTACCTTTGGAAGGAGAGGTAAAGGAGGGAAAGCATATACTTGCAGTTTTTTCCAGCTGAATGAAAGGGCATTCACTTTCCATGCTTGTGGATGGTAGCTCCTTGTGCAGAATTTCTGTAATTGGAAGTTTTTTGGGGAAGCAAACAGATCTATGTCCGGGCTCCACCATTTTTGTGTTATCATTCTGAATATTTGTGGATTCAATTCCCATTCGTGTGGGTCCATAATGTTTCTGCTTAGGTCGTCTGCCAGTGTGTTTTTCTCTCCTGGCAGGAATTGTGCTTGCAGATGAACTTGGTAGTTTAGAGCTGTGTTCCACAAGGTCATGGCTTGTCTGCAGAGTGTGTAGGAGTGTTTGCCCCCTTGCTTTTTTATGTACCACATAACTGTGGTGTTGTCTGTCTTTAGTAGTAATTGTCCTGGATGCAGTAGGTCCTTGAAAGCTATAATAGCATTTTGTACAGCTAGCATCTCTTTTTGATTGATGTGGAGATGTCTTTGCTCTGTGGGCCACTCGCCCTGGATACATTTTCCTGCCATGTGTGCTCCCCAGGCGTAATCCGATGCATCTGTTGTCAGTGTCTGCCTGGCTGTGGGTTGAGTGAAAGGCTGTCCCTTGTTGAGGTGACAAGCTTGTGCCCACCATCAAAACTCCTGTTGTAGGCAAGGAATTAGTGGTATAACTGTTTCCAAACTTTGACAGTGTTGAGACCATACGCTCTTTTGGTACCATTGTAGTTTCCTCATATGCAGTCTGGCATATGGAATTAGTAGTATGCAAGATGCCATGTAACCCAAGGCCTGCAGAATTTTTCTTGCAGGGAGTTGGGTCTTTGTTGCCATTAATTGAAAATATTGAGTCAGTTGTCCTTGCTTGTCTGGCATGAGATAAGCCATCTGGGCCGTTGTGTTCAAGCTGGCACCCAGGAATATTATCTGTTGTGAGGGCACTAGTTTTGATTTCTTTTCATTTACTGTGTACCCCAGGCAACTTAATAATGTTTTTACATACGTTAGTAGAATGTTCTTGCTCTCTGCTTGAATCAGGCAGTCGTCCAGGTATGGATAAATTTGAATTCCTTTTTGCCTGCAAAATGCAATTACTGGTGCCAGGCACTTTGTGAAGACGCTGGGTGCAGTAGATAAGCCAAAGGGCAGTGCAGAGAATTGATAGTGCATTGAACCAGCTAGAAATCTGAGGTATCTTCTGCAGTTTTGTCTGATAGGGACATGCAGGTATGCCTCTTTGAGGTCCAAAGTCACGAGCCAAGTTTTCTTGCCCAGCATGGGAAGAAGCTGCTGTAGTGTCAACATCTTGAATTTCAGAACATCCAGATAAGTGTTTAGTGTAGAAAGGTCCAGAATGGGTCTCCAGGTTTTGTCCTTTCTTGGAACCAGAAACAGTCTTGAGTAAAATCCTTGTCCTTGTTCCTGTGGTGGTACCTTTTGAATAGCTCTCATGTCCATGAGTAGTGTCATTTGTTTTTGAGCCTCTGCCCATTGATTTGGTGGTAGATTTGGCATTCCTTTTAGCTTGGCAGGGTGTGAAAATGTAACCTGTAACCTTGAGATACAATGTTGAGAACCCATTTGTCTTTGGTGATGCAATTCCAGTTGTGATAGAAAAGTGCCAGTTTTCCTCCTAAGGGGGTGCCAAGAGAGAACTGTTTGGCAGCTGTAGTGGAAAGTCATTGAGTCTGTTTTTTATAAGGTTCAGACCTGACTTCCCCTTCTTTCTGGCCTGGTGTGCCCCAATGTCGAGGCCTGTAAGGGCCTTGTGTTTGACCTCTACCTCTTGGATGTCTGCATCTGCCCCTTTGAGGTCTATCTGTGACTGGAAAGGGCCAATTCTTTGTTGGCCAATTTCTGCCAAAACGAGGAGGCTGAACCTGTAAGAAATCTTTCACCGTTTGCATAGATTTTGCCTTATCCTCCATCTTCTTTAATACCTCCTCTGCCTTAACTCCGAACAGCACATCCCACTGCAAAGGTGTATCCAATAATATGACCTTAACATGATCTGGTAATGTATGTTCTTTTAACCAAGCATGCCTTCTAATGACAAAGCCTGTAACTGCTGCTCTACAGGAGGCCTCTAAGGAATCAAACCTACATTGCAAAGTATGCTTTCCCAGTTTACTATTGAAATGTTGAATGGCACTACATCGACTGTACTATAGTCGAACACGGAAGTTCGAAAATAGTAATGTCGACAACAAAAAAACAAAAAAACAATCTAAGACTGTGTTTTAACATGGGTCGAGGTAGGGGAGATGTTTGTAGTTCTGAATAATACTGAACACCTACCTCGACCCATGTTAAAACCATTCCTAGATTGTTTTTTTGACATTGACATTACTATTTTCGAACTTCCGTGTTCGACTATAGTACAGTCGACGTAGTGCCGTTCGATATTTTAATAGTAAACCGTTTTCCCACTTGTTCAGCTGCATGCAATAAATCCTGCATTTCTTTTAAGTTAGGGGGCTCTGAATCTGGAAGCATCTTTTGTTACAACTGAGACATCAAAAATTGCTGATATTTTAGCATGTGAAACTGGCAATTCAAGGCTCTCATTGCTAAAATTGCAGACGTATATACCTTCTTTCCCCATCTGTCTAATGCTCTGGAATCTCTGTCAGAGGGAATTGGGTTTTTTGCTGATGAGGCCTTAATCCCTTTGAGTCCCTGAGAAATAGTTTCAGGGTCAGCAACAGGGCTTTTGTACAGGAATTTGTGAGAGTCAGGGATTCTGTAATATCTATCAGGTTTAACTGGGGTTGAGGGTAAGGAGTCAGGGTTCAAACTGGATTCAGTGTACACATCATCCACAATGTCTAAAACTGGTGGGATAGCAAGGGGTCTGTGTTGAGGCAATAAAAGGAAGACTCTGAGCCATTTCTTGGATTCTGAGTAATCCTGACCTTCCCAATGGAAATGCTCCCTCATGGTATGTAAAGTCTCCCCAAAGGAGTAATCCTCAGGCAGAGAGGCTGATGGAATTGATTCCTCAGCATCAGAATCCTCATAAGGGGGTAAAGAATATCCTAGGTCCAAGGAAGAGTCTGAGGAAATGGACACCTGGTCAGAAGATTCATAGTCTGCATCCTATCTGGGCCTTTTATCAGGAGGGGGATGGGACCCCCTAATCAGGGTGATTAGGTCCTCGGCCATTTTTAGCATTTGTTTCTTAGGCATGGAAGCCTGTCCTGGAGAGAGTTATGTCTGTTTCTTTGCTTTTAAGGGGGTCTTAGACTTAACAGAGGGTTTAACGGTTAACTGGGTAGGTCTGAAAACACCTTCTGTAACTGTGGATTGCTCAGCTACTTCGGTTCCCTCTGTAGGTTTAGGATCGGTAAGCTGAAAACCTAGTGCATCCGAAGGCCCAGCCAGCTCCACATGGGAGTCGGAAGCGGTCGTCAGGGGCTGCGTAGGTGCCTCACTGAAAACCGGAGAACCGGCGACCGGCCTAGAAGAGGCCTAATCGTCAGTTTTGGGCCTCGGATGCCTGTCCTTGTCCTTGTGCTTTTTATGCATTGCGGTCATTGGAATTTCTGATGGCATGGTGTAATTGAATTTTCTACCAAAATAATGTCGGGCAAAATCAAACTGACATTTAATAGTGCGCTTGTTAAACCTAGCATAAAACCAACAACCAGTGACGTCGTGGTCAGGGCCTAGGCATGGAATACAATAGGAGTGGAAATCCTTATGAGGTATTTGCTTCCCACAAGAAATACAGTTATTAACTTTTATTGACATCGGTCTGAGGCAAGAAAATGTTTCCCCAATGGGGTACTTAGCTCTTTTAAAAGACTTTGGTTCTGGATTTGGAATGAAAATCTCAAGAGTCGGCCGACCGGCACTTGCGAACTGCTTCTGCTTCGGGCACCGCGCGGCAAGAAAGACTGAAGAAAATGGCGTCGGCTGCATCTTATATACCCTTGTTGCACTGACGTCAGAGGGGAGGCGGCAGCAACTGACGCCGGACCAAGACTTTGGAACTCTGGCCGACTGCGGGACCGCCTGATGGCAAGATAACCCAAGTGTAATGACTGCAGCAGTGTAACACGATGAACATTTTTAAATTTTATATCAGACCAGTGATGATTCCCATAAAGCCAGTCACTGTTAATTAAAAAAGAGAGAGAGAGAAAGAAATATGTCACAGGGAGAGACAGGAAAACTGCTGCAGGAGTGATCCCTTCCCTACTGCCCCCTTGCACTGCACTGATATACTGTGCAGAAGTGGGGAAGTACGTACCATGTGCACGGCATTACATCAGCAAATAACGAAAAGGCAAAAAAACACTAAAGTGCCATTATATAATCACATTATTTAAGAAAGGTAACCAGCTACTTGCTTAATAATGTCATTGTATAATAGCAATAACCCAATCCTGGACAAGAGTAAGGTAAGCATATTATAAAGATTTAATTGGCCAGTGATAAGGAAAGACAGAAAATGCCTGTGCTTCTTTTCAGAATGTCAGACAACTGCACTCCACCCTTGATCGAAGAGTCTGTGGATCCTGAACCTTATCATAGAAGTGCCATTTAAAGTATAGTTTTAGACATTGTGGGACCACTGGTAAAATCTAAAATGAGTATCAGCACATACTAGTAATAAGAGACTATGCTACAAAATTTCCAGAAGCAGTACCATTATGCAAAGGTAATGCTATGATATTGCCGGGGTACTGTCATCCTCCGAAGTGGGTATCCATAAAGAGATACTTACTATCCAAGGTGTTCCAGTTTTGTCAAGGGTATTACTGCATTAGTCATGATAGTGCTTTAAGGAAAGCAGTTGAAGACATCAGTGTGCCACCCTCAGAGAGACTGATTAGTAGAGGGGTTCAACAAAGTCAATAAGAAGGAAAGTTACTGATCCAGATGGTAATAAAATGGGTCCAGTTATTATCCTTCTTAGCGAATGCACTCATGGAGGTGCAGCAATCTCCAGCTGGGCTTCCTTCAGTTGAACATCTATGTGGCATGCATCTCTGGAAGTCCACTTCAAACTGCTAAAGAATCTTAGGAAGAAGAGAATACATAATTTAAAATATAAAAGAACACTGCACTAGTTTGCAGATTAGAGCTGGTTAAGCCCAAAGTAAAGTCCAGGAACTGCAACAATGTGTTTGAAAAAAGGTCCAACTTAGCCAATTCAGCTGAGGAGATTCAGTTATAGTGTTAGTGTTACTACCCATCATAGAAAACAAATTTTTGGCCAAGTGAAAGGGATCTTTTCAGGTGAATTAAACAATAAACGTAGTGAGCTACCACCAAAGTAGGGTGTTGTGAGGTAAGGTCGTAAGCTGAAGTGCATACAGGAGAGACCAGATAATTTCTACATTAACTGTAGTTAGATAAATCATCATCAAGGGTACAAAAGAAGGCAAGAGGATTTATCTTAAAAAACTAAAGCAGTATTTTCTCAAATACCTGGGAGAAATAAACTGACACAACACAACACAGAAGCATCATCAGGAACGAAAATTAGATTGAGATGTCAGAGAGTACTTCAGTCAAAATAACAATTATTTACAGAAAAAGTTCAAAATATTCTCAAGCTTGGAGTAAGAGAAGAGTCACAATATAAATGGAACAGCCTAATACTAGTACTGCTCTCTGAATATGCTGGAAGTACTAGATTCAGTAATGACTTTAGAACATTAAATATAATTTCAAAGTTTGATAGCTGTCCCATGCCCAGAATTGATAAGTTATCAACTATGAAAGGTTAATTACTTGACAACAATGAACTTGCAAAAGGCATTCTCGTAGGCATGACTTAGCCTCAATGTCAGAAAGTTACTGCATGCCCTGACAGTCTATTTCAGTAGACAGTATTATGATTTGTCCAATGTGAAGCTCCCCCCCACCTTCCAGAGGGTAAAGGATAGAATACTGAAGCCTCACCCCGAATATGCTGTAGCAGACTTGGATGACACTGTCATTCATTCAGGGGAATGGGAGTCTTACCAAATGTGCAGGTTGTTAGAATCTAGAGTGCAGGCAGCTTAACTTTAACTGCTAAAAATAAACTGGGTGCACTGGTGATGGTATTTAGGATACCTTGTCGGAGGAATGGCATAAAACCACAGCTATAATAAAAAGGACATAAAAAGGCATGTATCTTTCACTAAAAGACAGCTGATGTCTTTTCCTGGATTAAGTGGGCGCTACAGAAAGTTTGCACTTTATTTCATAGCTATTACTTGTGCTTTGAAATATCTCATAAAATAAAAAAATCTCATGTCAAGGTACGACGGTGTCTTGAGGCAAATAAAGCATTTCATGAAGTAAAATGAATTATACAGTCTGAACCTGTGCTAATGACTCCAGATTTTATGTATGAATTTATTTTATATACTGATGTCTCAGAGATAGATTTAGAAGTGCTATATCAACACATTCAGAGTGAGGGCCAGCTTGTGTGCTACATCAGCAAGATGTTGAACATTGCAGGAAGAAACTACTCAGTAACCAAAATAAATATTTAGTAACTCATTGGGCATTGTATTCCCTGAAATACAAAGTTGGTAAAACAAATGCTCCGGCAAAGTTTCTAGATTTGCTTACAAAAAACATTTCAGACCTACCACTGTTTAACAGTAAAAACACTTAACTGGCTTAAACTTCCTCACCACCTATCTTAAGCCCAGTTCATCTGAACCCACAAAATCCTCTATACCCCATTTTCCTACCCAGAAATTAGCCCCATATTCCACTTCTGTCTACCAAGCCATGCCCTTCGGTCAAAGGATAAATAACTGTTTATCATCTACAAACCACAAAGGGCTGCTGGGGTCAGACTCAGTTCCAATAAGGAAACTATAACTTGGGATAACATTTCTATATCAATCAGGTTTATCTTTTCAAACCACTACTAAAAGATTTCCTCTCTGCACCCTGACTTTGCCCCTGATCCTAATCTGGGGCATAGCTTCTCCAAACATCCTGTAACACCTTCTTATACCCCCCTTTAAAGCACAAACTCACTTGACCTTTTTATACCCTTCTAATACTCCACTTTATTGTACTTCTTAAACTACTATACCTACTTCTAATTAACACAACCAAATTACCATTCCATCCCTACTTCTCTATTAACACTTTCTCATCTATTGAACAGTGGCTCTCTAAACAACCTCCTCATCCTTAACCTCAAAAAAAAAAAAAAAATAGACTCCTACTATTCCTCCCCCAGTCACATACCCACCACAAATCTTCCTTCTGTAACACTTCCTCAAATAACACAATTATTAAACCTGATGCTCATACTAAACTTTTAGGAGTCATCATAGATGATGAACTCATATTTAATATACACCTCCTGCAAAGTATAAAAAAGACTAACCAGAAACTTGGATTGCTCTATCATAACAAGAAATTTCTAACTCCAAATGCTAGGCTCTCCCTTGTTCAAGCCTTCCTCCTTCCCTCCCTTCTGTATGCTGCCCCTATTTTCACCAATATCCAAACTACAACTTTAAACAAACTCCAACAAACTTATAATATAGCTAGATTCATAACAGACTCTCCTTACAAATCCCACCACTGTCTACCTCTCACATCCCTACACTGGCTAGAATTGCCCCACACTTTGTTACTTTCACAACTACAAATGCTACATTTCATTTAGAATTGCCCCACACTTTGTTACTTACACAACTACAAATGCTACATTTCATTTAGAATTCCCCTACACTTTGTTACTTTCACAACTACAAATGCTACATTTCATTTAGAATTCCCCCATACTTTGTTACTTACACAACTACAAATGCTACATTTAATTTAGAATTCCCCCACACTTTGTTACTTTCACAACTACAAATGTTACATTTCATTTAGAATTCCCCCACACTTTGTTACTTTCACAACTACAAATGCTACATTTCATTTAGAATTCCCCCACACTTTGTTACTTACACAACTACAAATGCTACATTTCATTCTCTACAAACCTTCATCTTACCCAGCTCTTTCTTCCCTCATTTCCATCTACACACCTTCTCACACTCTGCGTACCTCTAATCAGCAACTTCTCAACACCTACCAGCCAAAAAAAGCAGTAGGCAGACTCTTATATAAATACTCAATAGCCCAAAACTGGAACAAACTTCCTCACGAAATAAGCTCCACCATTCACCCAGCACACTTTAAGGAGAAACTAAAACTCCATCTACACAACACCAGAATCTGCCCTTGCACAGCACCAACCTAAACTCATCTCTCCCTCCAAGGGCTACCCCCTCCTCACTTCCTCAATCACCTCAATAGTGTGATTCCTCAACTAAGGGTTACAAACTGAGCTATACTCTTTTAATTTGATCAATTAATCTGCATGTAAATATGTACAAAATCTCTAATCTGCAAACATATAGTTTATATAATGTAAATAGTTTGCATGTTTTCACCTGTATCTGTAGTGTTCTTGTATTATTTCTATTTTTTTCTTTCTTCTTTTTTTCATATCTCATCATATGTCTATTGAAATTGTTACCTTTTTTTTATATCTGTATATATCTGTATTGGGGCTTTTCTCCTCAGGTCTGCACTGAAAACAGACCAAAAACCTAGGTGGACCAACCCGGTTAACAAATGTCAATAAATAAATAAATAACACTTAAACTTGCTTATCCCCTTTAATACCTCACTTTAATACATTTCATAAATTGCTCCTACCTATCTTATACATTACCCTTCTATCTGTAAATTCTCAATACAATAATTGTATATTAATATTTGTGAATATCAATACAAATGTTATACTGATTACTATGCTATGTATACACTGTAACTGCATCATAAAATTTGTTATTGTAGATATTGATTGCATTAAATATATTATGTTGGAGCTTTTCTCCCTGACCCTCCACTGAAAAAGGGAGCATGTACCCAGTTGGACTTTCCTGGTAAAAAAATGTCAATAAATAAATATAGATCATGCACCCTAGCAAAGGGTGAGTAGGTAGACAGATGTCAATATGAAGTTAAATGGTGGGCACTATCCCTTCAACCCTTTGAATATACAGTAACCCACAGGCCTGACCTAACCAATAACATGCTGATGGCTTGCTGAAATCCTACAAGCCATCATTATGAGTTAAAACACATGGGGCCATTTTCAATGACACCTACACTAAGTGTACATGATCTGTATTCAAGAACATCCCTATCACATTTTTTGCACTTTCTAGAGACTCAGAAAGATTACACTAAGTGTACACGTAGTCTGTACTTTGTGGTGACCTTTATGAATCTCCGTCAGTATTTAAAGCAATAAGATAATCAGTAGGAAAAGTAAAATTAAGAGGAAGAAGGCATGAGTTATGCTTGCGTTGTCTGTTCACTCAGAACAGCGTACACTTAGTGTAGGCATTAATGAATCCCAGGGATGGTTTTGTGCTGAGAATGGAGTAGTTAAGTGTAATGACAGATGGTGTTTGAAAGAGGGGTATGCCCCTTTTAAAATGTGCCGTGTGAATGGAAAGCTGAAACAGCAGTAATCAGGAAGGAAGCAGGACAATTTAAACCCAGACAATTTGACCCCCATGCAAGTGGATACACTTTCATATTAAAATTCACATTTATTGTCTATGAGAATATTTATTGGACAGTTTGATCCAGGATGTTTTGACCCCAGACTATATGACCCCAATTAAATTTAATAAAAGTATTTTAGTACTTAGTGTTTTAATTAGGAATTTTAGATAGAAATGTAATATATCATTTAACATTTTAATATGTAAATATTAATTTATTTAACATATTATTTAATATTTAAATATAATTAATTTAATTAACAACAGTTTTTAACATGATCATGAATTTTACATAGGAAGTTAACATATTTAACAGGTGTATTTGAAGATTTACTCAGCATATCTGAAGTTTTATTTAGTTTTATGCATGTAATTGTTATTAAAGCTTGTTTTATTCTCCTGATAGTGTTCCATTTTTTTACTTTGCTAATGTGAGCTCTCTATGATTGTACCAAGTTACAGACCAGTAATGCAAATTATATTTTGTTCTCTTTAATAACCGGTTATTTTCTGGACATTTGTGTATGATTGTCATGTGTTTTTGTTATTCTTGATGAGTGTTATAAACTGTTATAAAGCCTTGTTAACTAGGTTGTAACAGTAGTATCAAACTGTATTCAAAGTGTTACAGATCTAGATATGGAATGTGTTAATGCAGGGGTCAAAACGTCCAGTACCTGTCAGGAAAACTATGAATCAGACTATTCTCCAAATAACATTATTCAAAAGAGGTAGGCTGCAGCAGCAAAAAAGGAAGCAAGTTCTTCATGAGGTCTTTCAAAAATATGAGCAGGAGGCAGGAGCTTACCCAAAAATCCTGAAGGTGTGCAAGTGTGACAGACCAGTCTGGGCAAACCTATGGAGTATATCTCTAGGAATCACCTGTACTACAGATGCAGAATGAGGACCTGGTTGAAACCTACAATCTAAGGCATTTAGTTCAGATTAGACCTGTGTTTTAAACAATCTGGTCCCTCCCAATACACACATATATATATATATATATATATATATATATATATATATATATATATATATATACCACATGCACACAGACTCCAGAATTTAACTGCTTTCTGACATAAGAAAGGTGCTTAACAAAGTTTTATTAACTACCTCTCACCTCTGTTAAGCACTTGTCTTACACTGAAGCATAACATCACCCAGTGTCCAGTGGAGACACCACAAAGCAGCTGTGAAAAGCTGAAACAGTTTTAAAAGCTGTAATATGCTTTAGTGTCACCAAACAAGGGTCATTTGTTCATCAGAAGAGCTTCGCTTTTGGCTGCTGTCTTTGTGTCTTTGTGGCAGCATTAAATGTTTTACATCTTTTAAAGCTAATAAAGGACTTTACAATCATACGTTTTTCTCTAACTTGTAGTACATCAGTTTCCATATACTTAAACCAGTTATGATCAGGTGTCTCCAATAATAACTTAGTTATGTGTAACAGACATGGGTATTGAGGTTCACCTCTCGAGTTTTGGTTCACTCAGCTCTTGTGAATTTCTTGGTTATGACTAGAGTTCCAATCATAATCCTCTTAGGTAGCCTCCTTCATGCATCACTGCAGTTGCAGTTTGCAGAGTGCTGAAAACAATGACTTTTATTTGTTGCAAAATTATTAACATATTTTATCAAATAATGCATAGAGAAAAAAAAACATGAAAGAGACTAAACTTCTCTACTATTTAAAACATATTGTTTGCTCTCGGCTTTGCAATGAATTCCAGTAAATAAAATACCACTAATGCAAACAACAAGAATGCTTCCCATATGCAAAGAACAATGACGTTTTCCAGTTTTCCTTATTTTTATGAAACACAGCACTGGCCCTCATAATTCATGTATTATTTAGTCTAAATAATTAAGTCTAAACAATACAACCAATGTGCTTAACTTGTATGGTCACATTGTTCTAGTATAAAGCACCTTTTATTTATACATTTGGCAACATGGATATTATATTCTGCATTCAACAAAACTACATTTTTGTACCATCTTAATCTAATGGATGGATGCTCTTGTTTTAGATATAACCTGTATGATATTTTAATATATTTTACAATAGTATGCCTTATGAATCACCAGTGGAAAAAAGGTTTTAAGTACATACACACATAAAAATGTAAATATATATATATATATATATATATATATATATATATATATATATATACATATATATATATATATATATATATATATATATGTTTTCATCTTGCTTATCTGGAGCTCCATCACTCTTAATGTAACATTAGGAGGCTGGCAGTTTAGTACCCTTTTAATTTTATGTATGTATTCATTAACAGTGAGAATGAACTGGTCTTAAAGGGTCTGTTTTCTTTTAACTTTTACATGTTAATATGGTGATTAAAAAAAAAAAAGAAAACCTAATATGCATATTGTGACTTATAGAGTGAATGTTAGTCTTCATCTTTAGGTGAATGTCTGTATTACAAAAGCAGACATCTGAAGAAATCGACAGGAATGAATAAAAATATGGATGGCATTTATTTCCAAAACAAAACTACCGAATACTATCTAGTGTACATGACATTGAAAGGAAACCATGAGCAACACTGCCTTAAATCAATATTAAGTGATTTAGAGGAAGCCATGTGAGGAGATGAGGTATACATTTCTGTTTTACTTTCTTCTACTCCCACTGGAATGTAGCCCTTTGTTGAGATTGCTTAGCTCTGTCTTGTATTTACACATAGAGAACCTGCCCATTGAATGAATAATCTTCAATCTCTGCAAAATTTCCATGAGTCTGATTGCACACAGTGGGAGAGGTTATCAAAGAATCTTCGCTTACATGATCTACACTTTATTTCAGATAATATGTTTTTCATGCATGGGCAATAAACTGGCATATTGCTTTAAACAATTTGGTTCAAGAGAACTGGCCTTGAATAGTGGCAGTTTTAATTATGATGCCCTGTTATAGAACTTGAATTTCGGTGTTCATGTGAACCTTTAATATTGACATTTCTATACAACTCCTGCAATGCCTGTTTACTGTTTACAGAAAGCTATGTATTATGTCTTAATTTCAGTCTCTGCACTTGACTAATTTTTGCTTGGTTCTACATATATGATATGCTATCACTCTGAGATTACATCATTGATAAAATAAACAAAGAAACCATGACACCACACAGAGAACATCTGCGTCCACACTTCTAGACAAATTAGGGATAACGGACATATCCTTTTAACAGAGCTGATATATGACTCCTCTCTTCTAAGCATTATATGCTTACTAGTCAGCTGTGTAATAATACAAACATTCTAGCATGGAATGCTGAGGGGAACGTATATTGTGCCTGTTAATTTACACTTTACCATTTATTTTTCAAGGGAAAATCATTCACATGGTTAGATTTATCAAGTGTAGTATAAATATTATATATTATCAGTAAAAATCTTAACATGAAAAAAATGTACTTCACTCAGAAAAGAAGACATTTCCCTGGGATGCTGTAACAGTTTTCAAGTAATAGAAGCCAATTTTGCATAAAATGTGTCCATGTGTCACTTCACTAGTATATATGCATATGCAAGAGAATGTTACTGTTGATGTTGAGACACCGCCTTCAGAGGAGCCGACTCACTCAAACACACCTAACATATCATGCCCTCTGTGACATAGAAATTGCAGACCATTACCTTGTGGGTAGATGCACCATGCAGCAGCTGATTGTGTTGTGTTACCCTCATACACAGGCCTGGAGAATGCATGGCCTACCTATACCTATGAGCACTGAGGTATGCATGGTTTTGAAAATACTAACTACAGGGGCTTTTCAGTGACACAGTGTTGCATCTCCTGCATCTGTCTCAAGGATAATTCAGTGTTGCATCTCCTGCATCTGTCTCAAGGATAATTCACTAGTTTCTCAATGTCATGTTACTACATGTGAAGGAACATATGTGGTTCAAACATACTACAGATGTGAGAGAGACAGAGAACACCATGTGGACCATTTTTGATATAACCTGTTTCTTTGAGATATCAAGGGCCACAGACTCTACTCACATTGCAATAAAGGCCCCACCCAAGAATCAGAAATCAGGTATATGAACTGCAAGGTGTTCAACCCTATCAACTACCAGGTCATTTGTAATGCACAGCATATAATGCAGAATGGGTCTGCAGATCATCTTGGTATTGCAGACCACTCCCACATCTGTCTCATGTCAACCTATACCAGCAGTTTGTGTGGAGTGATTGTTCCCTGGGACACCTTACTGGTGATGCCAAATATGCCCTGTTGTTGTGGCTAATGACACCAATAAAAAAAGTGCTAAATCATGCAGAGAATTGCTACAACACTGCTCTGTCACAGGCCATGGCTATTGTCAAATGAATGCTTGTCTTGCTTAAGGCCAGGATCTTCTGCCTGGATGTATCCGGTGATGCACTGCATTACGGCCTGTGACATGAAGCAAAATCTTTGCAGTCTGTGCAGTGTTACATAGCATCCTGATAAGCAAGCAGTTAGTAGTGGAGGAGGTGCCTGATGAGGTATCTGTGAAGGAGCCACCTAAAGTGAAGGATCCTGTTGTGGAGGTGCCTGATGAGATGTCTGTGGAAGAGCCACCTACAGGGGAGGAGCCTGTGGAGGACGTGCCTTATGAGGTGTCTGTGGAGGAGCCAACTCCAGGGGAGGAGCCTGTGGTGGAGTTGGCTGCCAGTGATGATTATGCTAGACAGAGTCAGGCACAGGCTAAGTGACAGCAGCTATTTTGTAGCTATGAGCCAGAATAAAGCATTATATATACAACCAAAAATGATGCATGCAAACCTACACACAGGCTCTGCTGTACCATGTATAGTCAGGCCACACTAACATCACTAGACATAGGCTACCTAAGTAGCACAGTACTGAGGGCAGGGCACAGTTATCATCATATGTACAGGTTGGTATGGCTACAGTAACAAGTGTCAACATCAGGCAGAAAGTGTGTGCGGTGGTTTAGTTGTTCATTATTGATGTATATGTGTGTGTGTGTGTGTGTGTGTGTGTGTGTGTGTGTGTGTGTGTGTGTGTCAGACATAACTGGGAGAGAGGTGAAAGCTGGTTACACTGACCAGGGAGGAGGCAATGTCTCTACTGTTTTACAAGTGTGCAATGGTGGGCACTGCAGATGCCTGTGTGTGTGTGTCTACTGTGACACAGTCTCAAAATATGATGCTGCATTGTGCTGGGATCTGGTGAATAGGCCGAAAGTACAAATAGGAGATGCATGTGCTGATCATGCATATCCCTGTCCATAGGAGTGCCCTGTCCTTGGAATGTGACAGGGATGATCCACAGCATTCCAACAGGATCCTGCTCTGTAAACATGACCACAGTTTCATGATTTGGGTAAACTCTACATGAATGCTCTATCTGTGTGTATGTCCATATCACCCCATAACATCCTCAAAACTGGATGGCAATGTGGAGGTAGTATTGTTAGGGGTTTGACACTGTGCACTTCATCTCCCATGTGGATCTCCTCACTGGAGACAAAGGTGGGCCAGTCATGGGAAGTGCATCCTTTATGATGTGTGGCCTCACAGGTAAACTTACTGCATGCAAACTCCCTACACTACATTTCCATGATGTTGTGTGTGCAGTCTATGCGCACTCTCAGGTCATCGCACAGACAACATACTACCCCAATAAGCTCAGAAATGCCTGTACTGGTATCTAACTGTCCCTATATAATGGACCTAAACAAATTATGGGTAGTGGTCATGGAAGCACCTGGATTGGGAGGTGGAGAGTTTTCACTGCGTGCTTGACTGCCGGCATGCAATCTATTGATGTCACACTTATTCATTGTGGACATTGCAGCAGACTATGGTGAATGCACCACTGGTGATGTGCTCCTGCAGACTACAAGAGCAATAGAAAGGAGAAAGAGAGACTTTAAGTACCTCCATTTTGATTTTTCCTGATAATACTGCATTCTGCACTTGATTTAAGTCATTTTTTAATTTAACTGCATTTATTTTAACTGCACTTGCTTTAATATTGCTACAGACTCAGGTGTGCTAGCTTGCACTGCATTTAAAGTGATTTTATTACTGTTTTAGCTGGGTTTTTTTCTGAAAAAAACAAAAACAAAAAAAAGTTCTAAGCTTGCTTCCCACCTTTCCTGATACTAGAGTAGTCCATATACAGATTTGCTGTATCCAGTACTGTACTGCAAGTTTCTGAGTTCCCCAGACATTTCTGTGTTAGAGGGAAGCTTTCTAGGTTATCAGTGGGGAGTGGTAAGTACTAGGTACCCTATCTACCAGAAGACCACAAGAGTTGTTATTTCTAGCTCTGATATTGTAGTTTATTGGCTGTTTGGGCAGTTTTTCTATCCCTTTCAAAGCCCCTGTTGGCATGGGTTTGCACTTGTTTTAGCTCTGCAGATCCAGTTTTGGTGTCCCGCAGACTACAAGAGCAAAAGAAAAGAGAAAGAGAGACTTTAACCACCTCCCATTTGATTTTTCCTGATTATACTGCATTCTGCACTTCATTTAAGTAATTTTTTTCATTTAACTGCATTTATTTTAACTGTACTTGCTTTAATATTGCTACACACTAGCTTGCACTGCATTTAAAGTGATTTTATTACTGTCTTAACTGTTTTTTCTGCAAAAAAACAAAAAATGTTCTAAGCTTGTTTCTCACCTTTCCTGTTACTAGAGTAGTCCAGATACAGATTTGCTATATCCATGACTGTACTGTAAGTTTCTGAGTTTTCCAGACCTTTCTGTGTTAGATGGAAGCCTTCCAGCTTATCAGTGGGAGTGGTAAGCACTAAGTAGCCTGTCTACCAGAAGATGAGCGGTTCCTGGCTCTTAGACTATCTACCAGAACAGGAGTGGTTTTTGGCTCTGAAATTGTAGTTTATTGGCCATTTGGGATGCTTTCCTATCTCTTTCAACTTTCTGCATTAAAAGCCCATGTTTGCACAGGTTTGGGCTTGTTTAAGCTCCGCAGATCCAGTTTTGGTATCCTGCAAATTACAAGAGCAATAAAAAGGAAAAAAAAGAGTACCTCCATTTTGATTTTTCCTGAGTATACTGAATTCTGCACTTGATTTAAGTCATTTTTTTCATTTAACTGCATTTATTTTAACTGTAATTGCTTTAATATTGCTACAGGCTTGTGTGCTAGCTTGCACTGCATTTAAAGTGATTTTATTACTGTTTTAACTGTTTTTTCTGAAAAAAAAAGTTCTAATCTTGCTTTCTGTCTTTCCTGATACTACAGTAGTCCAGATACAAATTTCCTGTATCCAGGACTGTATTGTAAGTTTCTGAGTTCCACAGATGTTTCTGTGTTAGAGGGATGCCTTCCAGCTTATCAGTGGGAGTGGTAAGTACTAGGTATCCTATCTACCACAAGAGGAGTGGTTTATGGCTCTGATATTGCAGTTTATTGGCCATTTGGGCAGTTTTTCTATCCCTTTCAACTTTCAGCTTCAAAAGCCCCTGTTTACATGGGTTTGCACTTGTTTTAGCTTCACAGATCCAGTGTTGGCGTTCTGCAGACTACAAGAGCAACAGAAAGGAGAAAGAGAGACTTAAACTACCTCCATTTTGATTTTTCCTGATTATACTGCATTGTGCACTTCATTTAAGTCATTTTTTTTTCATTAAACTGCATTTATTTTAACAGTACTTGCATTAATATTGTTACACAATTGCAGCCACGGTGGTGCTGCGGTTAGCATTGCCACCTCACAGCAAGAGGTTCTCCGGTTCGATCCTTGGCTCAGGTGCCTTCTGTGTGGAATCTGCATGTCCTCCCTGTGGTTGCATGGGTTTCCTCCGGGTGCTCTGGTTTCCTCCCAAAGACATGCTGTAGGTGGAATGGATACTCTAAATTGGCCCTAGGCATGAGTGCATGCATGTGTGTGCCTTCTGTGGAAGGTTGGGCGCTGGACTGGCAACTTGACACTGTAAAACTCCACTGCCAATCATAAGTGGACAAGTGATCCGCTGTGGTAGCCCCTAACCAGGAAAAGCCAGAAGAAGAAGACTAGCTTGCACTGCATTTAAAGAGATTTAATTACTGTCTTGACTGTTTTTTTCTGCAATAAATAAATAAATAAATAAAAAGTTCTAAGCTTGTTTCCCACTGTTACTAGAGTAGTCCAGACATAGATTTGCTGTATCCAGGACTGTATTGTAGGTTTCTGAGTTCCCCAGACCTTTCTGTGTTAGAGGGAAGCCTTCCAAATGATCAGTGGGAGTGGTAAGCACTAGGAAGCGTATCTACCACAAGAGGAGTAATTTTTGGATCTGAAACTGTAGTTTACTGGCATTGAGCAGTTTTTCTATCCCTTTCAGCTTTCTGCATTAAAAACCTGTGTTTGCACAGGTTTGCAGTTGTTTATGCTCTGCGGATCCAGTTTTGGCATCCTGCAGACTACAAGAGCAACAGAAAGGAGACAGGGAGATTTTGAGTACCTCCATTTTGATTTTCCTGATTATACTGCGTTCTGCACTTGATTTGTCTTTTTTTTAATTTAACTACATTTATTTTAGCTGTACTTGCTTCAATATTGCTACGCATTGAAGTCTGCTAGCTTGCACTGCATTTAATGTGATTTTTTTGCTGTTTTAACTGTTTCTTTCTGAAAAAAAAACAAAAAAAAAGAAGTTTTAAACTTGTTTCCCACCTTTCCTGTTAGTAGAGTAGTCCAGATACAGATTTGCTGTATCCATGACTGTATTGCAAGGTTCTGAGTTCCCCAGACCTTTCTGTGTTAGAGGGAAACCTTCCAGCTTATCAGTGGGAGTGGTAAGCACAAGGAAAAGGTAGCCTATCTAGCACAAGAGGAGTGGTTTCTGGCGCTGAAATTGTAGTTTATTGGCTGTTTGGACAGTTTTTCTATCCCTGTCAACTTTCTGATTTAAAAGCCCGTGTTTGCATGGTTTGTGCTTGTTTAAGCTCCACGGATCCAGTTATGGCATCCTGAAGACTACAAAAGCAGAACAGAGAAAGAGAGACGTGTACCTGCATTTTGATTTTTCCTGATTATACTGTGTTTTGCAGTTGATTTAAGTTGTTTTTTTTTTTTCAATTAACTGCATTTATTGTAACTGCACTCGATTTAATATTGCTACAGACTCATGTGCTAGCTTGCACTACATTTAAAGTGATTTTATTACGGTTTTAACTGTTTTTTTGCCTGCAAAAAAAGTTTTAAGCTTGTTTCCTGCCTTTCCTGTTACTAGAGTAGTCCAGATACAGATCTGCTGTTTCCAGGGCTGTATTGTAAGTTTCTGAGTTCCCCTGACCTTTCTGTGTTAGAGGGAAGTCTTCCAGCTCATCAGTGGGAGTGGTAAACACTAGGTAGACTATCCACCACAAGAGGTGTGGTTTCTGCTCTAAAATTGTAGTTTATTGGTCATTTAGATAGTTTTTCTATCTCTTTAAACTTTCTGCTTTAAAGGCCCATGTTTACGTGGGTTTGCGCTTGTTTGTGAGCCACACAGCGCTGTTAAGCTGTGGTTAACTATTACCAGTGCCAGATAGTCTGCTCTTCACTTTTTCCCTTAGATCTTGCTAGTTCTCGTCTCTCTTGCACTTTACTTATACTTATTTTCCTAGGACTTCATCAGACTTTTTGTAGCAATTATTGTAGCACACATAAGTGCTATCAGCACTAAACATCCTATAAGGAAACAGCTCCACTTCTTAGTAATGATGACCATCCCTCCTGGCATATCTAAATGTCACTTCTCTGGGCTTTCTCTTATTCACCTGGTGAACCTGGGCATTCTGAGGCAATGTAGCAACTGCCTCATGTACATAGACAACCCTCTCCTCTTACCTCCCAACAGTCAGACTTGTCAGAGATGCACTTATAGCTCCAAACTGGAAGCTACGCACTCTCCAGCCAAGACCGGAATAACTGGTCCAGAAGAGAAGGTCATTACCTGTACCACACTACATGGAACACACAGTCCTCCAGAATACCCACCATCACAGCTCTCACATAAAAACACAAACCACGCTCCCACCTTTGTGGAGGCTCTCAATAGAAATATACCCAAGCAGCAGAGACATCCAAGGCAGAAATACATTCAACCACCCCAACACAGCACAAACCACAAGACACATAGCTCATCTATATAGTGTGCCCCTCAACCTAAGCCCTTAAGGCAAAACAGCTTTCCCATTATGCTAATCATAGGTGATTCAATAGTGAAGCACACTGATGTCCCACTCACCAGGCTGAATAAGGAGAAGGTAACAGTCAGTTGTCTATCAGGTGCCAGAATCCAACACATAACACACACAGTCAGGTCACGCCACGACAAGTACAAGTATGACTCTGTCATTGTCCATGTTGGTGTGAACAACCTGAGATGCACCTTTCTGGACTACATGAAAAGAGACATACTGGAGCTCATGGATTATGTGGCCCAGGCTAGTATGAGCTAGTATGACCCTAGCTCTGAGCAGCATCCTACCATTGCCCAGAATGATAATGCAGTACAAGCAAAAAATGATTGACTTTAACAATTATCTTAAGTTTCTGCTGTCATTCTAAGGAGATCCAGTATCAGTCTGCCTGGTATGACATGATTGTCAGACCTTGATACTTTACCAGAGATGGCCTGCATCTGTCACCCCTGGTTTTCTGGGTACTGGCTAAGGCGCTTGCCACCCCTACAGTGCCTTTTTTAGACAGTGTTCCAAAGACCAAACTACCACTGTAACAGCTATAAATAAATACAATTTGAGGTCATGCTGCTCAACACTAGAAGTCTAAATCTCAAGATGCACTCGCTCGAAGCACTCCTCAAAATGGAGAACATCGACATTTATGCTGTTATGGAGACCTGATTTAAAGCAGCAGAAGCACCCCTGCACTACCAGGCAACAACTCATTCTACACATTTCACCCCAGAAGGAGGACCAATGCTCCAAAGGCAGCAATGTCTCCATATTCATAAAGGATATGGACACCTCCAGACTGGTAGCACAGCATAATGCATCTGAGCTACTTCTGGTACAACTAACATTGGGTAAGATGCTGATTCAGGTCCTAGTCTGCTAAAGGTCCCAACCATGTCCCAAGACTCTTACTCCATGTTCCTAAGCACCCTGTAATCTATTAGAGTCCAACCCAACACTATCATACATGGTGACTTCAACTACCTCTTCATCAACTGGGAAAACTACTCATGCACTAATACACTGGCCCAACACTTCCTGAAATTCATTAATTCCAATGCCCTGGACAAGCTCATTCTTACCCCCATTAGAGGAAGCAACATCCTAACCTGGTTATTACTAACATAGGCAATTGTTGCTGTACACCAATAGTCCACTCCTCCCTGGTTAGATTCAACCACAAACCAATCAACATGGAAATCCTCATCTTGTCCACACACCCCCACAAAAGTAACCACCATGAAAAACTTCTCTAAAGCTGACTTTGGGCTCCTAAAAATGGAGGTGGCTAACTTCACGGCACCCATGCCAATGAAAAATAGTTGCATGACTGCCGAATCATACACCAAATTACTGTACGAACATGTACATAAATGCATGGAACTAGTCATACCCAACAGGACCAAGATGCTCTCCTCCAAAAAAGGAAGCCAAACTGCTGGTCCCTTGCCATTAATAAACTCTACAACAGAAGGAAGAAACTGTTGCAGAAAAAGGTTAAGCCCCAAGACTGGAACATCTCCCTTATTAACTTCAACAAAAAGTTGAGATCCCTCATCAAAACCTCTAGAGCCAGCTATGAAGGTAGAATTGTGGCAGACACTAAAAACAACCACAAAGCCTTCTATAGTTATATCAACAATCTCCACAGACATACCCAGATTTGCCCTGAGCTACTGCACAATGGTACCTCCTATACTGAGCCAACAGATATTGCCAACATACTGGCTGACAGATTCAGTGCCAACTATACCCCTCTCTCCCCACCTAAAGGACCATTCACAATACCAGAAGAATGAGAGGCACCCAACATTACTGTAGTACAGGTTAAAGATCCATTGTCCAAGGCCAAGAATACAGCTTCCATGGGACCTGACAATATCCCTGGCTGTGTTCTACATGAACTACAAAGTGAACTGCCACCCCCTGCCTCACCTCAAGCTTTGTCCCTACCAAATGATGCACTGCTACAGTCATCCCTCTCCATAAAGTGGGAGTGACTACAGCCCTGGGCATTATCGTCCCATTAGTCTGACAAGTCTGATATGTAAGGCTATGGAGTGCATCATCATGAACCTAATTAACAAAGATATAGGGAGTCTCCAAACACTGGATCCCACACAGTTTGGTTTTGTGAAAGGAAGATCATGCCTGCTCAACCTGGTTGACTTCTTTGAGACAGTCACCAGAGCTGTGGTTGAGGGTAAGGCAGTTCATACAGCCTGCCTTGATCTGGCCAAAGCTTTTGATACCATTCCTCACTCAGGAATTATTGATAAACTCACTAAACTAGGCATCAACCCATATCTCATTAGCTGGGTTGCAAATTGTCTCACAAATAGAACCTACAGCATGAAAGTAGCAGACTCCAAGTCAGACTGCTGACCAGTCATGAGTGGAGTCCCACAGGGATTGGTCCTGGGTCCCCTCCTGTTTGGCATCTACTTCTCAGAATTCCAGGCCAACAGGGAGGGACTCTGGCTGACCAAGTTTGCAGATGACTGCAAGCTGGGAGCCATTATTAACTACTCAAGTGATGCAGATATTCTACAGAAAGGCCTCACCGAGGCAAATGACTGGTGTCAGGACCATGGTCTTAAGCTTAATGCCAAAAAATGCGTTGTCATCCCCTTTGGGAAATACTCAGTTCCCACTAATTACCACATTAAAGGGACCCCACTGAACACTGAAGGCGTTATAAGAGATCTGGGGACACAGATTGACAGCAACCACTCCTTTGACCACCACATTGCCACTGTAGTCAGAAAGTCCTTCTGTGGCACATCTTATTACCAAGAGTTTTGCATCCAGGAAGAAAGAGGTTATCATCTCTCTCAACTCTTCTCTCATTAGACCAGTCATTGAGTATAATGTTCCATTTGGCATGTACCTTACTAGACATCTGCAACAGTTGGAGAGGCCAAAAAACTACCTCACAAAGAGAATCCTAGGCCTTAAACACACGTGTTTAAGGCCTAGGATCCTCTTTGTGAGGTAGTTTTGTGGCCTCCCCAACTGTTGCAGGTGTCTAGTGAGGATCCTAGGCCTTAAACACATGTTCAAAATGGACAGACTCAAAAAACTCCAACTTTTCTGTGTCTCATATCATCTACTAAGAGGTGATCGCTGCTTGACTTACAAAGCCATGTCTGACCCAGTTCTGCTAGAAATGCTACATCTCAAGAAATCCCAATATCTCCACACCATATGCTCCAGAGATCTCAATCTCATTACCACAATCAACAGAACATGCTGGAGGGACAGGTTCATAACTCAGAGACTGCCCATGCTCTAGAATAAATTTCCCATATACATCAAGCAGAGCACCTCACTGGCCTTCTTCAAGAGAAATCTTGACGAGTGGATGGGAAATAGAAAATTCACACGGGGGATAACTCCAGTGGCTCTAATAGATGGAGGCACTGGTAACTAACGTCAGGCAGCATGATGCCAGGGTACATCTATGGGCTAGGCTTGTAAAGGCTCCAGTGCCATTGGCATAGTATACACCTATGAACCGATAAAGTATCCCAGGCCTGACATATAATGCCATATCACAGTATGACATTGCTGATGGTCTTAAGTGTTAGACAGACTATGGAGATCAGAACTCCTAGTCCAAATCCTTACTAAGCCCAATCAAGGGCATGCATTGAGGAAACCATAAGATCCTTAAGCAAATACACACAACAGCTTGCATGTATAAGCTTTCAAACCCAACCACTTCAGTAATATCTGAGATTCTTCTACAACATCTGCTGTACATGTGAGTTGGGTGGGAAGCAGACTGTTTAGGCATACAACCTGCAAGCAGTAATGGATGGCTGCTGGATACAATTTAGCTGTGTTTATACTGTGCTACATGTTCAACTTTCTGCCCTAACAAACACAATCCACTACAGAGCACTCACAGTAATTTACACAATACTGCAAGCATAATAACCATTTAAAGTTGCATGCCACATGCTGACACAATGTGCATGAGTGTGAGAAGGCTACCATCTTTGAACTATGACTTGGTGAACGGTCATGGCTTCCAAGGGCACTGCCTAAGGAATGTAAATTCTTCCTTTTACTGCTGCAGAGGGAGAACCATCTGTGCATTATTGGGGATGCCTATGAAGATGCCCAGAATAAAGTGGATGCCTGGCACAGTCTTGCCAGGGTAGTGCCTGATGACACTGTCATAAGCCACTGTTGCCATCAGTGCTGGCACCCCTATAGTTATCCATGAAGATGTCACGCTAACATCTTCATCACTGGAAAGAAAAGGTTAGAGCATGGTCCTTTAAGATGTATTGAAAGTATGGTAATATTTTCAGTGTCCTGTAGTTCACTTTATAAATATTTATGATCTTGATGGACATTTCATTTTTTGTTTTGCAGCTCAGGTGGAGATCATGGATAATATCCTCTTACTCCAGAGGAAGATGGTGCAGATTTCCAGGTGAAGGGTTGCATATGCTTTCTTAAAATGGTAGGTAATATTCTATAATATTACTGCCACTTATTTGTGGACTCAGGTTACCTGAGTGTGCATGATTATCTGCAAAAGTTATATTCATTTGTTACAGTGCTATAACTTACCTACTACTGCTGCAACAGTATGTATCAGTAGCCTTGAGGCTGACTAGTGACATACTTTGATGTTGTTATAACTGCATTATGACTTCTTGTTTGTTAGTAAGACAAACCTTTTGCAAATATATGCATTTGTCTTTGCATACCCACATGCAGAGCACATAGTATGCTCATAAGTTACACAGTATTGTTTTCATTCTGATATCAAAACATCTGTCCTACTGCAGCATATCTCTCTTTCAATGACATGCAGGGTGATTGTTACATCCATGATCTTTGCAGACTACACACTTCATGGTATAGTTGTGTGATGGTTAGTGGCTGTGTGACAGAGGAATTTAACCTATTTAGGTAGGTGTCTTGGGGACACTAATGTGGGGCAGGGTTTGAGTGAAATATTATTTGTGGAGTGAAGGTTGTAATGATGGTCTCTGTCAGGTGGTGACAGTGGGCTGTTTGGCACCGTGTGTTGCCCATACTTCTCTCCAGTGTATGTCATGCTGATCTTACTTTCACCTGACATACAAATATTAGTCTAGTTACAGTCATATTATGTGAGCTACTGTGTATCAATTCACTGTATGGGGGATCATAGCATCAAAGAAAATTAGAAGGCAATTTAACCAGCAGCCATGGGCACCTTACCAATAATCATCCTTAGGTTCTATCACTTATTCCAAGGACAGCAAGACCTGTAAGCCCTGGAGTAAATTTAAAGATGCCTACCCAGTTCATATGCTATGTTTGAAGGATGACAGGTAATTGTATGGGGAGCCTATTCCAGAACTGAGGGAGGTGCTGGGTGAAGAATATATCCCTATATCTAGTTTTTACTGATGTAAATTAAAATCATTTGTTCTAGTGTTGTTTGCATCGGGGAGAAGTT
Source organism: Protopterus annectens (assembly GCF_019279795.1). Taxonomy (NCBI): domain Eukaryota; kingdom Metazoa; phylum Chordata; order Ceratodontiformes; family Protopteridae; genus Protopterus; species Protopterus annectens. The sequence continues at coordinate 652,006,825 of NC_056751.1, forward strand.
AGCTGCAATTGCAAAATTGTTGCACTCCTGTTTGTGTTGTCCTTCAGAGGAGATGTTAAACTAAGGTCTCATCTGTTTGAATTGGTGTTAGCGTAGCTGGATGTAAAATATTCCATGGCACCTATTAAAAAGACTAGTAGAAGCTCACTGAAGTCCTGGCCAAATTTCCCCCAGTAGTACAAATACCACCTTGGGTATTCCCTGAAAAGAGGCCACTGGCCTATTGGGACCAAACCAGTCAATAAAATATAAATAAAAAGAATAACAAAACTGCATGTCAGCAATGTCTTTGGGACTGAGTGGGGGGCACCATTATTGTAAAGTTTGGAGGACTATTGTGAACTAATTATTAACTTTATAGCATAGTTAAAAAAGGACTTCTAGTTATTCATTGCCTCACTTGCTAGTCTCAGCTCATGGGATGGTCTTTATGGTTACCTTTAGTTTCTTAATGATTTTTTTCTTATATTATCTTCTTGCCGAGGAGTTATTTCGCTAGATGGTAATTTTGAACAGTTTCTTCCTTCTGTTATGCAGTTTGTTTATGCTGACTGCCCACTAGGGTGGTTTGTTTCTGAATGTATCACTGTATTTGGTTCTAGTAGTGATTGCCAGGTCAATGCATTTTTCTAAATGGGCCCAGAGATCTCTAGTAAGTGGCTGTTTTTCCTTGGTCGACTGAGTTTTTGTGGGTGAATTTGGAGGTCTCATCATGTAATGGTAAAAGATTTGCCTTTTGAATTCTAAGGAAAGGATGGTGTCAGCTACCATGAGCTGGTTTGAGGTTAAAGGTAACCCATGAGTAGGGAGCACTGCTAGCATCAGTGCCCTTGGAAGCCATGACCATTCACCAAGTCATATTTCAAAGATGGTAGCCTTCTCACAGTCATGCACATGAGTAAGAGAAGAGAACAGGCTGGATCTAAGTCTGTGTGAACCAGGTATAGTATACTATTAATTCTGATGATAAATTAATCCAGGAAGTACCTGTTAACCCATCCCAAGAAGCATTGAGCATACCCTCTATTTGTATTGTAGGTACTCTAAGTGTCCAGGAATAAATCATCCATCGTTTATAGGAATATCTGCAAGGAATGCCAGGAAGTTTTCATGATTGTGTGGGGCTATGAATGTTGATTAATAACAAGCCATAAGCTGGATGTTTGACTTACAAAAGGAGAGCTGTAGCTATCTGAGATTACTAGTGATGGGTGGGTGGGGGGTTGCTCTGTGTATCACATTTAAAGGGATATTTTCACTGATGAAGACTGCATCTCCACTACAGCTACCAGTGGATTATAAGACATGATAAGCACAAATCCTGACACAATGGGGGTGGGGGAGCTCTGTTTATATTTGTTTCATGTCTCAGTAATAATACAAACATGGAGATTGTGTGGATGTGCCTCAAATTAAGGCAGTTTAATGTTAAGACTCCTGGCATTGAGGACTAACTTGTCCAATTTGGAGTATGATTTATGGTTTGTTATGCTGGGATGTTCATCAGATGCAGTCTGCCTAAAAAAACACAATGGGGGCAGTAAATTCTTTTGCCAATATGTAGAACCCCTTGAATGAGTTATGTAGTCTGTCCTTTGCAGAGCAAGTTGGACTGCCAATCATCTTGTCCATGGATGAACGAAAATTGATTCCCCTGGACTGACACCAGTCAATTGTTGAACCCAACTATCTTTTCCTTGAACCTTGGTATCATTCTGAATGAAGGGACAATAATGCTGAACCAGAATAAAGTTTGCGCAGCAAACTCCAGCATATCCTTCTGCATGTGCTTCAAGGGTTTTTCTGCCAGGTCATTTACTCCTATATGGACTACTACCATGCTGTAGTTGTATTTGTTGGTGGAGAGTGTACATCTGTAATTCTGGCTCCTGCGAGTCAACTAACTTTAACCCAATCCTTGTCCAGCCTGCTGTGTATGGAATCTGTAAATCTAAAAATAGAGTCAGCAACTGCCAAGATGTTTCCACAAGATGGTTTATACTTATTTGGCATGGGAGTGATACGTTGTTGGAGGCATGTTGATGTAGGGGGATATGTGTTATATGTTTATTCAGTGGGTCTCACTGATGTCTAATTTTAAGAGTTTTAGGAGGCCTGGGTAGTGATATTTAATGGCATCAACATACAGTTTTATGCTGTCTGTATGAGGATGTCGAATTTACCTGGAAGGGGGTATGATGGTGTAATGCTCATTACATTCCTTATGTTGGGAGTGAGACACCTCCGCATATGATAGGTTTTTACCCCTCGTACAGATATAATCAGCAAAGCTGAGCATGAGTTCATTTTTAGTAACCATAAGATAATTCATACTCTAACTCAGGACACTACCTGTCAGAAGGCTGGCAACAGAAGGAAAGCTAGGTTGCTGTCTCTGCATGATGCCCAATGTTATTGTTGATCGAACCTCACAGGGAAATAAGGAACGTTCTGAGAGAGTGTTAAGGGAGGAAGGTTACATAATCTCACTGACTATTCTGAGCGCCATGCACAGAGTGATGCAGTTTAGCAGATTACAGTAAATCAGTGAAATAAGGTTTGACCCAGAGCACAACACTGCTTAGCACCTAGAAAATTATGGCATGTACTTCAATATTAGCTAAAAGGAAAATTACTTATGCACACCATCTTCTATTCAGCTACAAGTACAGCAGCAAAAGCAAGTGAACCAATGAGAAACAGCTAGAAATCTGAGACAGTCTAGAAACAGTCCTCTGCATTCTTTGCAGGACATTCACATCTCCACTGCTCTACAAACTGGCCAAACCATGAGCCATTAAACAACCCTATCCACTATTGTACCTTCTACATCTTCACACTCAGACACATACCTCTCAACCTGGAAACATTAAAAATCTGGACAAGGCCCATGAAAAATAGGTACAAATCTGTATGCTGATTAACATCTAATTTGCATACATAATTATGTAACCCCACCCACTCCAAAGGAATTGTGGGATACCAACTTTCAAATGCAAGCTGAAGAACAGACGACCAAAATATGGCACCAGAGTCCCCCTGCAGCCATTCCAATGTCCCATTACATGACTATTTCGCCCATTTACCATAAATACTAAAGTGTGCACGCATACTGCTTTACTAATACAATGATTATTTGATTTTTATTTTTACATTTTACAGCCCAATGCACAAACACCAGTAGACATCTGCTAAAAATACTGTCTCACAATGAAAATAGACTTGGCATTACAACTTCTGTGGTGTGGGTTTCAGTGCTTCTTTAATGAATGTGAGTTTCAAGGGCAGAGAAGAAAATGCATTTGGCCAGTGGTGGATAAAGATTACCTTTGGGTTGTTTTCAAATCATTGGCCCCTTGCACACAAAACAAGAAACACACATGTTCTCTTTGATACAACTTCCTATCTTTATATATTTATTCCTTGTATAATACAGCACACGTTAGACAGAGCGCATGTTACATTTGTTTGAACATTTTTCCAGTAAGCTGTGGGCAATGAAACAAAATGCATGAACCAATAATGACCAATTCAGAACATTTCCATCATAAAAGTCTACTTCCAGTGTGTCCACACACCCACAGTATAAGCAGAATGACAGTTGTGTAAGCCATAGGCATCTTGCACAGCTTCTTGCACTTATTTTCAATTTCAGTTTTTTTTTTTTTTTTTGGGGGGGGGGGGAGTACAAAAGGCCAAAAGCCAGGGACACATTTTAAACATTGCTTGTACAGTTTTGGAAAGTTGCTAGAATAAAATGTTGTTTTACCACAATACATTCCACTGGCAAGTCTCAAACGCAGGATCATGCACACTACAGTCAGAGCAACATACCACTATGCCAAATCAGCAGTATCATGAAAGATAGGAAGACTGAAACTTAAATGGTTATCATTTAGTGAATTCAGTTCTCGCTTCTCACCATAGCTCTCAACCTCTTAACACAAAAACATGGACAAAGCCAATAATGGGGGAATACAGCCCCAAAATAGGGACAAATTTAAAATACTAATCTTATAAACTTAGAAGTTGCTAGAATTTTGTGTTAATATTTATTTTCTGAAGAATGGGAGGTCTGAAATTCAAATGCCTGTCATTTAATGAATTCAGTCCTGCACTGCAGTGATTTTCCAGTCTCAGATAAAAAAGAGTGGCAGAGGCAAGAGACATTTAGAGACAATCATCTAAATAGAATACAACCTTCCATGAGAAAATATAAAAAAATAAGTTCAAGAATATGTAACACATAAATTAACAATAAACTGTCAAACCTAACCCAGACTTGACTTAACAGGTAATATTTCTCACTCCAATAGACAAACAAACAATTTCTCACTCCAATACTGGTTAATGCTAATTCTTGAATACAAATAGTGCTCCTAGAGAGGGCAAACTGCCCCCTACTATGATATATAAATCACGACTGACATACCATATATAAAGAGACATTATGTGTGCCAGAATACCCCACAGAATTAGAGTCTTTTGAACCCCACCGCCACTTTACTAGAGCAAGTACAAGTACTCAGGTTTAGTAGTTTTGCATACCAGCAAAAAGCATCTTTCCAGAGATACAGCCTAAAGCTATTATACTCACAGGGAGCCATTTCGCATTATTAAAATAATTTTTTGCTTTGGCAGATGAAACAGAGAATTAAAATCCATTTTAGTGCTGAAAGACGGAATAAAAAGGTTGCAGACTATGGCAAAAGATGTATCCAGTGAAGAAGTATACAAACTATGTTATGTCAAAGTATGCCAGTGACCTGACATTAAGATACCAATCCAAAGGAAAGAACTGATACTCCTGAAATATTATTCTACATCTGCATTATTCATTAATCATTTTATTTCTTTACGTACAGATTCACACAAGAGAAGGAAAACTTAGAGAGCTACTGGACTTAATAAATTAAAATGGACTGGTTGAAGAAAAAAAAATCTGAAACATTTACACAAGTTCTTTCTAGTAGTTCTCATGATAAAACCTTGATCTGTTTTCCTTACTTTAAATATACTACTTCTTAGCTCCCTTTTGCTTCACACCTGGAAACATAAGGTTTGCTTTCTGGTCCTAATACAGAACTCCAAGAAAAAAAATAAAAAATTCAAATATGACTCTGCAAGAAAATAATAGGAAATGAGAAAAAATGATAAACTATTTAAAAATTGGTACTTTCCCTGCACTTTTTTTCTGGCAGCTCTCATAATAAATCCTTGCCATGTTTTCTTAAGGTTAGCTATTATTTCTCATCTCCTCCTATAATTCAAAAAACGTTAAACCCTTTGGCTTCACAGAAAGAAACACAGGGTGTGCAGTCTGTCCCTAACCCAGGAAAATATATCTAAAGTGAAAAATATTGCAATAAAATAAGAGAAAAAAACAGTGAGACAAGTATTCATAATTCCCATATCAGAAATTCTCAAAGAATATTTTTCAAGCAATATTAATAAAAAGTTGACCTAAATTAATTACTTTAAATAAAAATGTTATGTCGCAACTTTCCCATAATTCAAATAAATTACTGTGTTTGACTTTTCAGTGTGCTTTCACAACTCTAAGAAAGCTATTTAAGTATAAAAACACTGCAATAAAAAAGAAAAACAAGAAAGTTATGTTAACCTGCAAGTAGGTAAGAAATACGAGCCTTTTCTGGCAACTATCACAATTTTTCTTACTTACATTACATTCCCTGGGCTCGCTGTATCCATTCCCCGGCCCACTTCTGTCTGTTCCCCATGCTGCTGCTGCTGCCATTAATCCCGGCTCTGTCCGTCTCTTCTGTTTTTCAGCTTTGTGGCTTGCAATTCCTGCCGTTAACTTAACCGCCAGCCACCCGGAAATGATGATGCGAGCTCCTTGAGCTCAATTCCGACTGGCTGGTAGCCTGACGGCGCTGATGTCATAGCGCACGTGATGACGTCAGCTCCGACAGCGGGATATTTTAAAAATTTAGAAAACCAAAAGAAAAAAAATTGGAAATGAAGGGGTGCCACTCGGGAATCATGGCACCCCTTCATATGGACCCCAAAACTTGGTAAAAACAGTTTAATTCGGAACGGTTGGGAGGTCTGGACTAATCACAAGACTACAATAATTTATAACAACTGATAAATAGAAAAATATTAAACACTGTTAAATATAAATAGCATATAATTAACTTAATTTCAAATTTTTTGTAACCACCTATTTTTTTTAAACATCTTACATTAATGATGTTAAGCCCAGGTACCTCACCAGCTTGCAATCTAAGCTGCCATAAAGTCTCTAATTGTGTGAATCAATTTTTTATAATTTACCTCTCTAAGACCTACTAAGACATGATCTAAACCAAAGAAATAAAACGTTTTATATCCAGGGCATGCTGATCCATGTTTATAAAGAGAAATATTAACGTTATTATTTTTCAAATCATAAACATGTTCCATAATCCATTCCTATGTAAATTGCATTGCTTTAATTTTAAAACACAATTTTAGGTAGTGTGCTTTTAAACAAAAGGTTTTAATTGATTTATTAAAAAGAAGGAGGAATTGGTTGGTTTTAACTGAAGTTTGTATATAAAGACATGATTGTGGAGGTCTTTTGCATACATCTGATGATGTTCATATGTGGACGACAATGCTGTGTAAAAGTTAAAGCGTTTAAGTGTGGATAACAATCCAAGTGAGGATTGTCTTTTGGACTGTTTTTACTGTGGATTAATAAAGAATTTGGCTTACACTTTGGCTCTATCTTTGGAGGCTGCACATACAAGTGCATTTGTCTTTTGAAGTTTTGTTAACTCTTTGACACTTGGTCTCTACATACAAGTGGTAAATTGCATTGTAGCATGAACACATAGCTATGTATATAACTGTCTTGGAATGACAAATATAATCAACTTTAACATAAATTATTCTATCATGATGTTCAAAATATATACATTTTCCAAAAAAGATATATCTACACAGTTTGCATTCTCCATATCATATGTTTTAACCTCTTTGTAGAACATTAACAGTCTGCATAAAATGACTGGAAATTTACAATTACAAAAAAAAATGATACTTTATTTCAAATCTCTTTACCTATCTTATTAATGCACGCTAAGCCTAACTCTTGTCACGTACCCTAATCTGTTCCACTACATAGGATGGGCTAAGATAGAAAAGCACACCAAAAACATGCACAACATGAAAGCTGTCTCCTTACTTAACCCTGACCCAAATCCCATCTCAACAACACTCACACGAACACATTCACTCCCCTTACAGCAACCTACTTACCTCTGTCTACATTTTGAACTGATATTATTTTGACACTGCATCTTTGAATGTCAACATTTTTAAGAGCAGCTATATATGTCAGTATAAACATATATACAGTACATATAAAAAGTGTACACACCCCTGTTAAAATGCCAGGTTTTTGTGATATAAAAAATGAGACCATGATAAATCATTTCAAAACTTTTCCCATCTTTAATGTGACCTATAACCTTTAACAATTGAATTGAAAAACAAACAAATCTGTTAGGAGAAAAAAATAAAAAAAAAAAAATATAAAACGTACAATAAGCTGATTGCAGAATTGTGCACACCCTTAAACTAATATTTTGTTGAAGCACCTGTTGATTTAATTACAGCATTCAGTCTTCTTGGGTAGGAGTATATCAGCATGGCATATCTTGAATTGGCAAATTTTGACAACTCTTCTTTGTAAAAGCATTCCAAATCTGTCAGATTGCGAGGGCATCTCTTATGCGCAGCCCTCTTCAGGTGACCCCACAGATTTTCTATTGAATTTAGGTCTGGGCTCTGGCTGGGCCATCCTAAACTATAATTTGCATCTTGTGAAGCCATTCTTTTGTTGATTTAGATGTATGCTTGAGGTCATTGTTGTGTTGAAAGTTGAAATTGCTCTTCATCTTCATCTTTCTAGCAGACATCTGAAGGTTTTGGACCAAAAGTGACTGGTATTTGGAACTGTTCATAATTCTCTTTAACTTGACTAAAGCCACAGTTCCAGCTGAAGAAAAGCAACCCCAAAGCATGATACTGCCACCACCATGCTTTACAGTGGGAATGGTGTTGTTTTGGTGATGTGAACTGTTGCTTTTGCACCACACGTACATTTTGGAATTGTGGCCAAAAAGTTAAACCTTGGTCTCATCAGACCATAACACATTTTCCCACATGCATTTGGGAGATTTGATGTATTGTTCTGCAAATTTCAACCAAGCCTGGATGTTTTTCTGTGTAAGAAAAGGCTTCCATCTTGCAATCCTACCCCATATGCCAAACATATGGACAACATGGGAGATTGTTGTCACATGTACTACACAACCAGTACTTGCCATAAATTCCTGCAGCTCCTTCAGTGTTGCTGTAGTTCTCTTGGCAGCCTCCCTGAACAGTTTTCAGCTTGTCTTTTCATCAATTTTGGAGTGACGTTCAGTTCTTTGCAACGTCACTGTTGTCCCATATTTTTCTCCACTTTTTGATGACTGTCTTCACTGTGTTCTATGGTATGTCCAATGCTAAGTAAAGTTTTTTGAACCCTTCAAATGACTGATACCCTTCAACAATGAGATCCCTTTGATGCTTTGAAAGCTCTCTGTGAATTATGGCTTTTGCTGCAGCAGGCAATTGAGTAAATGTCAGGAAAATCCTACTAGGACAGGTGAACTTTATTTGGGGTTAATCAGAGTCTCTTTAATTAATTGCAGGTGTGTACCCAAGAAGACTGAATGCTGTAATCAAATCAAAAGGTGCTTCAACAAAGTATTAGTTTAAGGGTGTGCACACTTATGCAGCCTGCTTATTGCAGTTTTTTTTTTTTATATATATATTTTTCCCCTAACATATTTGTTTGTTTTTCAATTGAATTGTACAGGTTATAGGTCAAATTAAAGGTGGGAAAAGTTTTGAAATTATTTATTGTGGTCTCATTTTTTATATCACAAAATCCTGGCATTTTAGCAGGGGTGTGTACACTTTTTATATCCACTGTGCGTGTATATATATATATATATATATATATATATATATATATATATATATATGTGTGTGTTATATATATATATATATATAGTTTTTTTTTCCACATACACACATGCATGCATAAATTCATGGGGGGTATGGAGAAAACATTTGAAAAACGTTTGATTTTGTGTCTTCACCCTGTTTTTGAGGAAACATACTTTGAAGAGTGATCCTACCGTTTTGTGTTATGTAATGCACTACACATGTGCACTATATTTAGATATCAAGCAAGTGAAGCTAAAAAAATAACTCTTGTTTTATAATGAGCAATGATCCATGACTGCCTACAACACTGGTTTCCCATATTTTTACATGGATAGTATTTCACTTTGTATTCTTCAGTTGTTTTATTTGTGTCTCAGATGTATTTTCTGAATAATAAGAATGAACAAAATCTTATTCAATTATCCTCTATAAGAACCATATAATGATGTCCTTTTGGAAATCCTTTACAGTAATATTTGTTATGGCGCTTGTCTAACTCTGTGAAGATAAATTCCACTACAAACCACTTTAAGATGCCATATGAGGACTAAATGACAGGTGCTGATGGGATAATTGCATGAGAAAGACATCAACTACTCACATGTAATCACATCTAGAGCAATAATTTAATCAGGGAATAAAAGTAGCCTGTGTGTCTGTGTCCACTTGATTTAATTAGGGTGACTAAATGTATCATCATTTGATTAAGTTTGAGAATAAGAAACAGCAAAGTTTACAGCAAGCAGATGAATGCAATGCAATAGATGCATTGAAAGGTTTCAGTAACATTGTCCTTTGCATGGCAAACTGAAAAAAAATGTACGACTGTCAAATAAAATTGCAATAAATGATTGTTCATTGTTTTAGCAAATCAGAATCACAATCCATTTCCCACAAGAATTGCATATCAATGTAACTGTTTAAAATAAAATTGTTTTGCTGATTTTTTGGTGACTGATGCAGAATTGTATATTATGATTGGGTTGTTGGAAAGTACACATAATATTTTATAATTTAATTAGAAATGTGAATGTTATTTCTTAAAAAAAACATATGTTTTAAGAGCTTCCTAGTATAACTGGATTATCTGCAGCAATTAATTGTACTGTTTTCTGTATGTGAGGTTCAGAACAATTAGCCCATAACATTTAAAAGCAGTGTGTATGATTGTATGGAAGCTGCCCGCATTAATTATTTATAAAGGAAACAGTAAAAAGGTCACAGACACAAACCAATTTTTTCTTGTAGTTTTTAATTATTTATAAAGGGATACTAGCGATTTGTTACTTATTAGAAACTGTCTTTTGGCTTTTCCCGGTTAAGGGTTGCCACAGCGGTTCTCCGGTCCATTAATGATTAGCAGTGAATTTTTACAGTGTTGAGTTGCCAGCCCAGCACCTGACCTTCAAGGAATGCACAACCACTCACACACGCACCTACCTGCATGTCTTTTAAAGTGAATTCGACCACGGGGAGGACATGCAGACTCTGCAAAGAAGACACGCCAGCCGAGAATCAAATCAGAGAGCTTGCTGTGAGGCGACAATGCTAACCACAATGCTAACCACTGCACCACCGCGGCCCACATTAGAAGATATGCCTAAATGATTGTCTTGTCAATGCTACCATTTAATAAGCTCTTCACAACACATATGTCAAAGCATGATGTGACAGGATATAATTATTCAGGATAACTTCAGTCCGGGTTCTTTCATGATTGGCATGCTTATCTAAGATCTTCAATGGTTTCTTTTGAATGAACAGAGCATTTTAAAAGATACATACAATTTAGGGCCATTGAACACTTCTGTTCTGCTGCTACATGATCCATTCTTGTGAATTAATACAACACATTGCTTATGTAGATGAAAAGAATCTATTGAAAGCGATTTTCTTCCCACAAGAAAAGGAGGTGGTATTCATCTGTGAACAAACTTTGGTCATGAATTGATATACTGCAAAAGACTATCACTGCTACTGAATCTGGAGCTGGATTGGTAGAACAGCTTTCCTAAACAGGTTCATATCTCAAGTTTTGTAAAGAATTTGAGAATAATTTCAGGTATGATGAACCTAAGGGATATGGTGAATAATACCATTCATACAATTAAATTTACTTCTTATTCAAAAACATTCATGCTGATTGGACAAATCAGTCAGTATACCCACTGTAAATCCAGCATTGCCAAAAAAATAAGTCCAAATGAAAAGCAAAGGAAATTGTGCTGATGTCCCTGTGTCTGTAGTTGCTAAAAATAAACCCTGCAGTTCAGTTGCCATAATCTCCATGCCAGTAAGTAAGTGAAGACAAGTAGTTCCTCTATTCCACCAATACTGCTTCTAAGAGCTAAATAATTTACAACTATTACAAAAAAGATAATTAGCATAATATGTTTATAAGATGCAAGGTTGTGTATACACCTTGCTAGGAAAAAAACAAATGTGCACATGCCCAATGCTGACTCCCTTAAAGAAACAAGGGGTCAGAAAATGCACTCAGCCTAATCTGAGTGCCGGCATATACATGTCTTTCACATATGTGTAGTATATGGCAAAGACATCTTTAGCAGCTGAAGATGGTGAGAAGAGGGCTCCTTTAGAGCTGTTTGAAGTGAATTTTCTTAACTATCAGTTTTCAGAAGACAAAGACACAGAGGACCATAATGTAGATCACTATTTCCTATAGGAAGTCAGTCATTACTGGTGCAATACCACACCTTTTGGTCACCTAACCTGGACAGAAACACTAAAGGTGGATATCCACACCTCCAGGCTAGCTGCTCAGCATAATGCATCCGAGATTATCCAAGTGCAACTAACTCTGGGCAAGACCACAATCCAAACTGTAGTTTGCTACAGATCCTCCACCATGCCCCTGGATTGCCACTCCTCATTTCCTGATACACTGGAAAATGTTAGGGTACAATCCAACACCCTAATAATGGGCGATTTCAAATACCCCACCATTAACTGGGAAAACTACTCATGTACCAACTCTTTTGCTCAACGTTTTCCGGAATTCATAAATTCTAATGCCTTGGGTCAACTTATCCACACCCCCACCAGGGGCGGCAATATCCTAGACCTGGTCATTACCAACATGGACGACTGGTGTTCCACACCAGAGGTCAATTCCTCATTGGTCAGATCCGACCACAAGCTAATCACCCTAGACATCCACAACCCACCCCCACCCCCATTAGGGAAACCACCATAAAACATTTCTCCAAACCCAACTTCACGCTTCTTAAGACAGAAATGGCACATTTCATGACACCCATGCAGATGGACAATAGAGGTACGACTGCTGAATCCTACACAAATGCACTTTATAAGCACTTACACGAGTGCATAGATTGTACTATCCCTAACAGAACCAAGATGCTACCCTCCAAAAAAAGTAAGCCAATCTGGTGGTCCCCTGCCATAAACAAACTCTACAACAGAAGAAAGAAACTGTTGCAAAAAAAGAGTAAAATTCCATGACTGGAGGAACTCCCTGGTCAGCCTTAGTAAGAAGCTGAAATCCCTCATAAAATCCTCCAAAGTTACTTATGAAAACAAAATCGCCACTGATTCTAAAGACAATCGCAAAGCATTCTATAGCTATGTCAAGAATCTCAATGGCAACACTCAGATCTGCTCTGAGTTACAGCACAATGGCACTAAATATACAGAACCAACTGATATTGCCAACATCCTGGCAGATAGGTTCAGTGCTAACTTTAACCCCCTCTCACCCCCTAAAGGGCTCATCTCTATACTGGAAGAATGCAAAGTTCCTGTAATCACAGCTGTACAGGTAAAAACCATACTCTCCAATGCCATGAACACAGCATCCATGGGACCTGACAACATCCCAGGCTGCATTCTACATGAACTGCAGAATGAACTGGCACCCCACCTAAGCACCATGTTCATTCATAGCCTCACCTCAGGCTATGTGCCCACTGAATGGTGCACAGCAGCAGTTATTCCACTCCACAAAGGGGGAGCCACTATGGACCCCGGGAACTATCGCCCCATTAGCCTAACGAACCTGGTCTGCAAGGCCATGGAATGTATCATCATGGATCTTATACACAAAGACACTGGTAATCTCCAAAGTCTGGACCCCACCCAGTTCAGGTTTGTAAAAGGCAGATCATGTCTCCTAAACCTGATAGACTTCTTTGAAGCAGTCAACAAAGCCATAGACGAGGGTAAGATGGTTCACACAGCCTATCTAGATCACGCCAAGGCTTTTGATACCATCCCACACTCTGGAATTATAGATAAAATCACTAAACTAGGTATAAATCCCTATGTCACAAGATGGGCTGCCAACTGGCTCACTGACAGAACCCACACTGTGAAAGTAGCAGACTCCAAATCCGACTTCAGACCAGTGACAAGTGGAGTACCACAGGGTTCAGTCCTTGGTCCTCTCCTGTTTGGTATCTACTTTTCTGAAGTACAGGCTAACACAGAAGGTCTTTGGCTAATGAAGTTCGCAGATGACTGCAAACTAGGAGCCATAATCAAAACTTCTAATGATGTGGACATCCTACAAAAAGGCCTCACAGAGACAGATGCCTGGTGTCAAAGCCATGGCCTCAAGCTCAATGCCAAAAAGTGCATTGTCATCCCCTTTGGTAAAAACTCTGTACCCATGAGCTACCACATAGGTGGTAGTCTACTTAATACCGAAAGTTTGTTAAGAGACCTTGGGACACAGGTGGACAGTAGTCTCTCCTTTGATAAACACATCGCCACAGTAGTCAGGAACTCCTTCTATGTGGCGCACCTCATCACAAAAGGTTTCTCATCCAGGAAAAAAGAGGTCATTGTTCCTCTCTACTCGTCACTCATTAGACCCATTATAGAGTACTATGCCCCTTTTGGTATGTACCTCACAAGACATCTACAACAATTGGAAAGGCTGCAGAAATACCTCACAAAGAGGATTACTGCTCTCAAACAGATGCCCTACGCAGACCGTCTCAAAAAACTCCAGCTTTACTTCATTGTGTATCGCCTACTCAGAGGCGATCTCTACCTAACATACAAAGCTATGTCAAACCCAGAGCTGTTAGACATGCTCCACTTAAAGAAATCGCAATCCCACCGAGCTACATGCTCTAGGGACCTAAACCTTGTCACTAAAATAAACAGAACATGCTGGAGGGATAGATTCCTGTCCCAGAGACTTCCCATACTCTGGAACAAACTACCTGTCTATATCAAACAGAGCTCCTCATTAGCACTCTTCAAGAAAAACATTGATGTTTGGGTGGGAATAGGAAATTCACCCAGGGGAATCACCTTTGGGGCTCTGCTCGACAGGGGCACAGGAAAATAATTTTCTTGGGTGGTGAAAGCCACAGTATCTTTTTGGCTAGGCTTATATAGGCCCTAGGGCCAATAGCCTAGTATCTACTTATGAATATATAAGGTGAGACATACAAACAAACCAAAATGGGATGCAGTGGGGCAGATTGCACCCCCATTTTGAAAACTTGGTCATGCCCACCTGACAAACTAAATATATTTTTAAACCCAAGTTTTACAGATTTTGTAAATTATATTTATGATATCTTGATATCTTTTTTTCTGTGCAGTATTCCCCTTGAACAACTTAAAAGATTCATTACATCAGTAAACCATCCATTTCTCAGGTTCACTTGCCACTTTCAATTAGAACTGATTGATTATTTGGACATAAGTATTTATAAGAAAAATTGAATGTTCTCTTCTAATATTTTTGGAAATCTACTTTTAATAACAGCTATTTACAGTTTCAGAGTGTTCACCCTTTTTCCATGAAAAATTGGACTAGTTAAACACCAGATCATGCATCTGGCATATATGGTATCCAATGACAACACTTTTATAATAGAATGTAACAAGTTTGAAAATATGTTCTTTGACAGAGGCTACCCCAATAATATATTCCCCAATCTAAAAAGGAAGATTACCCTAAAAAAACAAAAAAAACAACTTAATTCATTTTTGGAGGTGGGGCATTTGAAAAACAAATATCTTTAATGAAGAATTTAATAATCAAATTTAATAATCAATAGACTTTTGAAAGGGCTATGGTGTTACAGTATAATTTGGGAAGCCATCTACTGAAAGAAATTATTAAGAAAAAATAGATTATTTTCAAGGTCAGTGAGCTTACTTATACTAAATTTGGAGAATATCCAAATTCTATGTTCACTACTGCTAGGAACATCAAACGCATATTAGAAAGGAATATTTCCACTAAAAGAAACAAGGCAAACAAAAAAGAGGGACTGTCAAATATGGGTCTTGCAATCAATATTCCTATATATTTACAGGTGAAATTTTTAATCATGTTAACTTAATTTTACAAGAGCTGTCACTGGTTGTTTTTGATTGTATGGATTTTAATGGAAGTATTTAATATTGCATGGATTTTAATGAAAGTATTTAATAAGGGGCTTTTAATTTGAATGTCAGTTCTGATGAAGTTCTGTTAATTTAAGGAACAAAAGCGTTTAACGTTTTGGTTAAAAAAAGTCGGTTTTGTGAATTCCGGTGTCGTTTTTGTCAGTACCACAGGAGTTATTATTGTTTTTGGAGTTTGTATAGATTCCTGTTGAGAATTCAATATTTACAGATGTAGCAATGAATACAGATGGTGCAGCCTACAGAAATATAAAACTACAATATGGAAATTGCCATTCTGGAGGACCTGTATATCTTGTGAAATGTTCCAGTTGTTCCAGATTTTATTTTGGAAAAACTGGAAGAACTTTCATACAAAAGAATTTACGAACACTATCCTGGCATTGTTAAGAAAAGTAGTAAAACTTTGTACAAACATTCTATGGTTTGTAACAGATTCAGAAAGTTGGAGTTTGATGTTTTAGAATTGATCATTTCAGATCTAAATGGGGGGCATGGGAAAATAAAGCGAGTACAATTTAGACTTTGTAAAACATCCTGGTTTAAACA
This sequence comes from Protopterus annectens, assembly GCF_019279795.1. Classification (NCBI taxonomy): domain Eukaryota; kingdom Metazoa; phylum Chordata; order Ceratodontiformes; family Protopteridae; genus Protopterus; species Protopterus annectens. The sequence goes on from NC_056751.1 coordinate 652,022,800, forward strand.
CATTTCATTTTTCCAGTATTGGATCTTAAAACAGCTGAATTATAAGATAATGTTCTTTAATTTGTGGTTAGGATTTGGTGTGTACATTCTTGGCTATACTTTGACAGCCAGTTTGATTTATTAATGTATTTCTTTGCTTATTTTTAAACTTACTGATCAGAGCTAATACCTTTTTTTTTATTGAGTTTTTATTTTAAGATAAGTATACAACATTATATTTGGTTCCTATTGAACACAAAAACATATTTTAAATATATTTTTATTTGCTGTTATTTATAAATGAGAATTAAAATACTTTTTAAAATGGCAATTTTTACTTAAATTGATATTTTTTACTTGATGTATTACAAGTTTTATTATATTTGCAAACTGTTTAGTTTATGCTCCTTTATGAACACTGAACTAACAGGTGTAATGAAGAGGATAAAAGAAAGTGATGTTATTTTTAAATTTAGTTCTGAAGAAGTACATTGTTTACTAGACAAAAGTGTAAACTTTTGTATCAATTTTGTTTATATTGTATTACTGGGGTTTTGACGGCTGTCTCCTTTTGGAACTCAGCAGTTTGTGAAGTTCTCTTGAGAACGTGGTTTCACTCCTCTATGGTTGCCATCATTTGTTAGTTATAATGCTTGTTGACTGACAGCTGGCTTTTTTGTTTGCTCACTTGTGCTTCACACTTATGATCAAACTGTGACAGCAGTGAGTAAACTAAGCATTAAAGTCCATAGCCACTAATGCAAGGTAACCAAGAATGAAAGTGTAAGGAGAGTAGCTCCAAAGAATCTACACAAAATATATTCCACACAGGAAAAAAATCAGTTTATTGCACTTGCCAGTACCTATACAGGGAGAAAAGTCAATGGCATTTCTCAGTGTATACCAAATACTATTATAGCATGCCTTAAATACTTATAAAACCATTGCATAATTAAAATCAACATTTTTGAAACACCTACAGTCTTTGATTCTCATAATGCAGGTATAGTACAAAAAAGACTTGTACTTTAATCTGGTTAGTTACATTTGGATGGTACAACCTGAAGTAAGCAATCATTTGTAACCTTTTTCTGTAAAACAAAACAAAACAAAAAAAACAAACAGAAAAGCCCCTAGCAGCCTGGTATGGGGGACTAGCCCCAGCTTCCTTGACCTGATCATGTATGTTTCATTTTGGCAATTGTACAAACATGAAAAAGAAAAAACTCTCTAGAAAAAGAAGTCACTCCTAATGCCACTGTAGGTGCCACTGGTGCTGCCACTGTAGGTGCCACAGTGCAAGGATGTTTGACAACACTCTGTAACCAAGCGTACTTCCCATTACCAAGAATGGACATGGGAAGGGTTTTGGAGTCACTTGTTGCATCCAAATAATCTCCTACTACTGTCTAGACTAGTACTGCTAAGATCCTAGCAGGACCTACCTCAATGATGTCTCCTAGGTTAGTAGGCCATTTTTCCTATAGGACAGTGAGACCATCTGCTAAAAAACATGAAAAGTAACATATCCCAAAAAGGGAACATGTAAAGTGTCTGTACAACCTTGCTAAGTACAGTGTCATAGCCTGTGACCATCATGAACTTATGGAGGTAGTGAGAATTTATATGCAGTCAGATGTCAGAAGTAATATATATTTATACTTTATACACTTTTTTCAAAATTGCATGCAAGTCCTCCATGTATTCTAGATCCTTGGGAAGTTTTTACTTACTCCTGCCATTGAAAATAATTACTGTAACTAAGAGCAGAGCTTTGGCTAAAATGTAACAACTCCATTTAGACTTACGTGTCTTAAAGTGCCAAACTGATAAGGACCCCGCCAGTAATCCACCATTTGCACATGCGCAAAATGATTTCTTCCCACTTAATGCCTGAGGCTCTATCCTCTTTGTTCTTCTCCCATCGCCAATTCTCCAGCCACATCCCCCATGTCAATCAGTTTATACTAACCGATCTCTGCCCACTACTGACCAACAAATCACTCCTCCTTAAAACTATGCTCTACCTAATCCTGCACCTATTATGAATAGCACAATTTATTCCACCACATTTACTTCCTCAAATAAAACAAAATTATTTTCCAACTACAAAAGGAATCTTAAATTAATATCTCTTAATAGTCTATCCCCTGGACATCTATTATAAAATGTCCAAGTGTGGTAGAAGCTAGGAATGCAGATCTGTAGCTAAAATGTGTAATTCATTCATTGCAGTCTCTAATAAATGTGTGGTAATTTCTGAAAATTTCCCCTTAAGAGTGAGTTTTACAACAGCAGTAGATTGTAGGGATGTTTTGCTCATAATCTGAGAGATAAAAAAATAGGGCTTTACATTTAAACAAGCATCTGTGTACAAGGAAATAAGACAAAAGGGACGATTTTTACATTAGGTAAATATATTATGGGTACGTTCTGTGATTTAATTTGAATGACAGATAGATAATAGATGGCATTGAATACATCTAGACATAAGAAACACTCTGACGGTGCATATTCGAATAAGATAATTTCTAAACAAACAATTTTTTAACAGCAACAAATCCGTTTGTGTCATATATTTATGGTGTGCAAAAAAAGTATATACTACATCTGCTCCTGTGTGTCTTATTGATAGGTGAATAGTAGACAAATTTAACTCTTTATGGCAACAATTCAGACTGCCTTAAATGCCCTTGAGACTTTTTGAAGGCTAATGATATGGGATTTTAGATTAAAGTCTTTACATCACAGGAGATATTCCTATCTATCAGGATGAGCAAACTGTGTTGTAAGTATTTGATTTTTGGCCGCCTTTTCCCAGTTGTAGTTATTAGTCCAATGTACATAATGCATTTTATTACAAATGATGGATTGCCATATTCTTATGGATGTTTGCTGTTCTGTGGCTCCTTATCTGGTTAGACAATTTCAGTGAATTGCCACAATAGCATTTTTTTTTTACTTATAAGTATACATATTAAATATGTGAATTCTGTGTTGTTGGGATTGTTTTTTTTTTATTTTTTACAATATATGTGTGGTGTAAACCTTGGTTCAAGATTGTCACTGTTGAAGTGACACCCTGACCCTATGTGCAAAAATGGGTAAAAGGGTTGAGGATGGATGGCCCTGTCACTGTTTTCTGAGTCAAAATGTAATAGATCTGTGAACTGTACTTAATCCAGCTGCACTTAATTGGCAACTTGTAAACTAAAATATGTGATTAAATCTGCAATTTCTATTTTATTACTGGCGTGACTGGATGCGAGAACTTCTAAGCTTCTTCTGTGCTATGCAAATCTGCAATATAGATTTTCAGTTGCATGAAAAGATGTTGGAATTTGTCTTTTTCTATGCAATGTTTAAAAAGTATATGAAGCTTGCAACTTAAGCTTTTAACTGCATTTCACTGGGTAATGCAGCAGTTATACATAAGATATGAAATATGTAGCAGATATGTTAAACAGAAACTGTAATTTTCTGCCTTCTATTCAAAATACATGACTATGCATTGGCCAAGAAGCTAAAGCTGTAAAATTTGCAATTATAAATTATGTAAGGAGATAGCTAGCCAATAGCAAGAAACACATTTATTTGCAGATAAGCATAAAACTCCATCTGTGTTTTTCTATGGGAAAGGCATAAGAAAAAGAAATGAGGCAACACATTTAGTGAGGGGAGATACCATAAATCTGATAATATGCAGACCTATGAGTTTGTGTTCTGTACATATGTCTTTATGATGGCTTTTTAAAATTTAGCAAGTGTAGATTAGGGCTTAGAAATTGTTTTAATTTATAGGTAGGTAAAAGAAGAATTAACTGTAGACTGATGTTTTCTTTCATGTAATCTATTTGTTCAAAATGATTATTTTCTTGTTTAGGTTTATATTTCTCAACATATTTAACTGTTACGTGTGCTGTTTAACTTATTAAATCTTAAGTAATTTTGTTTATGTACCTCTGAGAAGAGTATGCCTAATGAAGTGTTTGCTTATCATTTGATAAGGGGTATTTATTTCTAAATGTTAGCAAACTGCTGGTTTCCGCATCTAGTTAACTAGACTTCTTTGATGCCATATCACCATTTGTGTTTTCAATTATTTGGCTTATTATGAAGAGTGGCACAGTAAGTTGGAGTTCTAGTGTCAAGCAATCTGGGGAGGTGGCAGGTTAATACCTTTGGGCAGGATAAAAATGTTGGAGGATATTACCATCCTTCCCTGGAAATTATTGTGTATGTGCTTGTGTGTGAATGAATACATATGTGTGTGTTCAAAGCACAATTACTATGGGCAAGTGAGTGCTGTAACAAACTGAAAATCAGACAGACTGTCAAGGAAGGGTATACAGAGTTGGACAGATGCCTCTGCTTCGTGGGATGTTTACTGTGAAGCCAATTCTTGGATTTGGATGGTGTAGGCTCATACCTAGCTGATATTTCCATCATGCTCTTGAAGCCATATCCCACTCATTGAGTTGTTTAAAGATTCACACTTCACTGGAATAGACTTCCTATTCAGTAAAAGCAAAGCTCCTCACTGACCCTATTCAAACACAATCCAGATAATTGGATGGGGGACCACAAATTCACCCCTGAGGAGGCATCCATGTCCCTCATGGACAGGGGGAGCCAGTGTTGATCACAGAACTGCTCTGTTCATAAATTTGTTCAGTGAATTATCCAAAAAGAACAAATATGGATACTTGGGAATAACATGGCAAGGCTTGTAAAGGCTCTAGGGCTGCTAGCTTAGTAACATCCTATGAATATATGTGTGCCTTTTTATAATTTAATTTGTCTTGGAATACCATCTGATTTGCATTTCTGGTGTGAACCAAGAGAACATATTGCTGGCAGATTTTATATTTATCTAATTTCTTTTAAGCAGTGACACAGATCCAGGTATCATAGTACTTACCCATTGTACAGCCATAGTGGTTGTCATTGGTGGGATTCAAACCCCTGTTTCACTGAATAGACTTCACAGTGGGAAACAATGGTGGGATTCAAACCACTGTCTGTCTTTTCAGTCACTCAAAGACTGGTCTTCACAGGACTTTGTAGAGTCCTCAACAAGTTATTGTTGGCTGTTAGCTCTTGAATCAGTTTGTAGACTGTCTTTGTAAAACATCTCTGGGATTTTATAAATACTAACTATTCATTGATGGGAATTTCTTTTCTGGGCATTATTAAGTAGAGTATTTTTAGTTATTCACCATTAGAAACATGTGACTGATAATGTGTTTGCTTATGTATCACTTGATAAATCAATATAGATGAAATGAAATTTGAAAAGCCACTATTTAGAAAAATCACTGACAGAAATACTGCCGGGAGTTACTCTAGATATTATATTTATCACACAAAGTTTCAAGATCTGATATAAGCAGGTGTTGCATTTTGTAAGAATTTATATTAAGGAATTTGATAGGTCAAAACCATGATACGGAGAAGGCAGAAGATTTCTAGAAAATGGACACCTAGAAGGCAATGATTTTCTGAATGTAAATGAATGTGGTAATAGGGGTCATCTACAGTTATAACAGGCACAGTGTAACAATCTGGAGTACTGTCTGGATTACAGTTTATTAGGCAAAGATTAAAATATGACATATGGTGCCGACAGAATAAGGTGTGTTTTGCAACCACATAACCAGTTACCATGTCTGTACTAGGTGAGATTTTATTGTACCTCTGACATATTCTGGTTCTGAATTATGACATTCAAAATTAACCAAATGACACCCTGGAACTGGTATGTACACAAAATAAATATGTAAAAGAATGACCAGAACATCCAAACTCACTAAGATGCTTTATTGTACCTTTAAAAATATGGCTAAGTGCTTTCATTCTTAAACATCCTCAGAGGATTAATGGCTCTGAGAATGTCTAAGGACAAAAGCGCTTAGCCGTATTTTTAAAGCTACAATAGAGTATCTTTGTGAGTGTGGATGTTCTGGTCATTCTTTTACATAAATTATAATATTATTCTTGGCAAAAGCTCTAGCCATTCCTTTTTATAAAAATAGCAATCTTAAAGACTTGTTGTATCATGCTAATAAGAGTCAACCTGGTGAACCAAGTTGTTTGTTACTGTTTGCTGTGTTTCATTGTTTGCACAGCAAGGTTCATGAGTATATAAGTGATTGAAGACATTTAACAACACTTGTAATAAACACAATTAAAAATTAAAGACATTTTATAAGCTTTATTAAAATTGTGCTAATTTTTGCAACATATTCCTGTGATGCTAATTGTACTGCTAAATCCTTAGAACTCTGACAGAATTCTGGAACTGTATAATTCTGCTGTAAATGTTTCTGCTGCTGATCCACTCAATGAACATATTTGTGGGCCCATTCATAGTTTTATATTTATGGGTGTGGATCAACAAACCTCTACAAGAGTGCAATATTTCAGCAATGCTTTTCTTAAAAGAAGAATGGTATTGCTACCAGGTATTAGATGCTATTTACAGTTAACTGCACATCACAAATGACATGCTTCTCTTTGTATTGGAGCCAAATCTGTGCACATATCAGACATTTGCACACTGTTGCACATAGTTTTGATATTTACCTAATTAAATAGTTTAAGAAGTGAACATTTTCAGAGCTGTCATTGATGCATTGTTTTGGTATTTAAAATAAGTTTGGCCACAGACATATTTATCCAAGGGCACTTTGAGGTGATTGAGGGCTGTAATTAAGAATTTGGATGGAGTTAGGGCATTAGAATAGGTTGGGGAAAGAAGGGTTAAATTAAGTAAGAGCAGTAGGGGTGGAGCTGAATAGGCAAAGGATTAGCTCAATTTTTTTGGCATGGGATTTAAGTTATTAAAGTATCTCTCCATGCCCAAGCAATCAGGAGTTTGGTAGGTCTGGTAATAGGCATTTTGTAGAAGGTAAGAGTTTTGAGATGGGGTTTGGGAAGTAAGATCTTATGATTTTTTTTAAATGAAGGTTAAGGCAGTTGGTAGTTGATAGCAACAACTGTGTAGGGTAAGCTGTGCTTTGCATGATCGACATGGCTCAGCAATGTCGCTTTATTAATGAAAGGCATGCTAGAATGGTCAGACACCCTGTGGGGGTATTACCTAAGGTTAGTGCCTGCATTTAACTAATATGGGGTTGCTGTATGCTCTTGGTGGCTCTGGGATGTGGCTAAGACTGGAAGAAAAATTTTAAGTCACCTATTCATGCGACTGTGGAGCGTTGGGCATCATGCATGCGCCTGTAATCCAAGTAGGAAATTAATTGTGAAGAAATTTGTTAAAACACAAACATTGTTGAAATAATCACAGAAGAATAGTCTGGAGACCAGTTTGCAGGATTCATGGTGATAGTTGTGTATAGGCTGTGATAAAAGTAAAACATAGCTTTCCATGTGCTCGGCCATTTTTAGGGATGAGTAACAAACCAAGCATTTGACTAGGGCACTGGCTGTGCTTATCAGGGTGTTTAAAAAATATACATAAACAATGGCCATGCTTTCTGTAGATTCTTAGTTGCAGTATGGACAGCAGAATGGCATGCTGACCTTTTCAGAGGACGTACATCAGTTTAGGCCTTGATATTGGGATCTACAAAGAATAAAATGTTTCTCTCTGAAGCTTATAGTATGGCAAACTGGTATCTTACCTGCCATAAAAGTGTAGTTGCAGAGAAGCAAACAGAATATTGTTTGCTTTATCTGAAATTTTGGAAATATTTCAAATATTTTCTAATGCTGTTAAATGACATTTATATAAAATTGCTTTATGACTGCCAGTTTTGTCTTCACATTTAAGTTAATTTGTTTCTTCTTACTGCAAGCTAGAATGCTGAACAAAGTTCCGTAATCAGTGAAAGGTTGACTGTAGCTACAGCTGTTTGTTTATTGTGGCACTGCTGAAATAATTATACAATTATATTATAATGTAAGAACAAAGGTGCTATGAATATTTTGCGACAGATGTGTTGCTGGCGTAGAGAAGACAAGAAAACATTAACAAAACAAGGCTATGTTTCATGATTACAGGATTGTATCCATTTAACGTCCCCCTACATCACTAAATAATATTAAAATACTTTCTTTTGACTGTATTTCACAATTTTTTTAGGCTAAGAGTAAGAGGAGAGAGCTGTATTACAAGATTCATTTTCATAACATTTCCAGTCTGTTTCAGATAGCAGTGACCAAGTTGTTATTTTAGAGCACATGGCTGCAGGCATGGGTTCCACAGGTGTCGGATATTAGGGGGAGAGAGGGTAAGGTGGAACGTGTTGGTGGGTTTTATTCTTCTCATGCATGGACCAACACTCTCCTCACAGTAAATGCAGGAAGATAGAACAGAGAAATATTACCTGAAGTAAAATGATAACTAACAATAATGGTCTGAAAGTATTTCAAAGGCATTACTTAACCTTAGAACTAACAGAGCAATCAGTAATGAATATTAGCTACTTATTACTACAGCGAGGCATAAAGGGGAGTTCCTTGATGGGTGTCAGTGTAGGTTTGAGGAGGAAGATTTTGGATTGGTTGCATCTTTTACTAATGTCCATGTTTTATTTTTCAGATGGGCATGGCATTGATGAAGAAAAGTTAGGCTAGAATTGTAGCACAGGAGGAAAAGCTGTTTAAGGAAGCCGAAGGTTCATCTGGAGTAGGTTCATCAGGTCTGAAAGGGGATGCAGGCTGCAAGACCAGAGGACAAAGGAAGTAGAAGAAGACAGATCAGCAGTTGGAGGCAAGCAAAGGGAAATGTGCCAGACATTGGGAAACATCAGTGTTAACTGGAGTTCAACACATGGATTATCAGATGCCAATGGGTAATGATGGTAATATACATCCTGTGTTGTTAGATAATGATGTAGGGGTAGAGCAGGTAGGTGATTTGTTGGATGATATGAATGACAGAAATGTAATGGGCTGGGAGATCTTCTAAGGTTTGAGGAGCAAGTACAGGAGGTTAGGAGCCAAGCAGAGGTACCAAAGGACACATGCGGTACAGCTGAAGCAGAACCAGTGTTAGGTGGTGTCAGGAGGTATTAACAGGGGCTGTAAATGATGGCTTAGGTTCTTGGCCAGGGGACTGGCTTGCCACACACACAGTCTTTCTTGGCAAGCAATGCTGGGGTTTTTCCTAACTCCTCATATTATCCTGTCGGTTAAGAAGAAGACTTGGAAAAGGGATTATGTTGATCTGCTTGAGTTGATTGACGCTGATGAAGTACAGAGGTTAGGAGAGATGGATATTCCAGAGACAAAAGATCTGTTAACAGCATTTGTGGCATTAGGTAGGAAAAGAAAGGATAAATTCAGGGCATGGACATGGGACAATTGGACATTGGGTTTTATGTATTATATGGTAGTTATATTGAAGAAAGTTTGCAGGCTTTGCTGTTGCTGGTCTACTTTTTCACAATTAATCTGGCACAGTGGCTGTGGTCAGATAATGCATGAGTGTAGCATGATCAGCAATTTCAGAAGAGGAAATCAGTCGATAAGACTTGGTGTGGTGGGATATCAGGCATGCTGACATTTGGTTGGCAGCCATGTTGAACACTGTACGCAGTTCGCACATGTCTGGGAAAGATGTGGGAGATAAGGCTGGAACTTGCTGGCACTTTAATTGGAGTAAGTGTCCTTGTCCAGTATGTCACTTTGCACATATCTGCTCTATATATGGTGGAACGCACACTGCCAAAAAATGTTGGCAAAAGGAAGGTGGACTATCACTGCATCAGTTTGGCTCAATATTTTGGTGGGCAAGCAAGAATGGGTCAGTAAAATTTTAGGAGGAGAGGGAATTTTTGAGGCCAAAGGGATTCAGCTCCCTTTCATGGGCTCACTCAGACAGCAACGTTGGCACACTCCTATTAGAGTGTCAGTATTGAGACAGTTGTTGGTGGACTGTCCAAGTTCTGATGTGGTAAAAGAAGTTATACATTGTTTTCAGTATGGTTTTTCTATTATGTCTGTGGTTGGATAGAATGATAAAGTGTGTAAGAATTTATGATCCACTAAATGAAAGGCAGATATACTGCAGGCATTTCTTGATAAGGAATTTGGGGTGATAAGGAGTTTAGGTCCATTTGAGGAACCTCCTTTTGAGTTTTACAGAGTGTCTGCATTGGGCTTGGGACCCAAGAGGAGGCAAGAGGATTTTCAGATGACTCACTGTCTATTATTTCATATCTTGTGAAACTTGATATTGAAGCTGCCCTTCATATGTTGCCATTTAGGCCGGCTGATTGGCCAATATTAGGCATGTTTGTGAATGGTAAATTTTACTTAAATAATGTTCTGCAAATAAGTTGTGCTGTCGCTTGGGACACATTTAAACAATCTATTTATTTGCTATAATGGATACGGCAGCAGTCTGTGGGGGGACAGAAGCCAGTTCATTATTTGGATGATTTTCTGTTAACCAGGGAAGGTAAGGAGAGGGCTTGGGGAGTGTTATCTGCTTTTACTTCAATGTGTGATGATTTAGGTGTTCCCTTAGCACCTGAGAAACAGTTTTGCCTTATTAAAGATTTGAAATTTTCAGGTTTGACATTAGATGCTGAATGTGCTATATTTTGTTTGCTGCAAGACAAGCTGGCGAAGTTGTGGGAAAAGATTGGATGGATGCAATTGAGGAATAAGGTCTGGATTAAAGATGTGATGGAGTTGCTAGGGTTACTGAATTTTGCTTGCAGGGCCATCAGTCCAGGTAGGATGTTTTGTAGATCAATTGGCTATTTATTGAAGGGTTGTAAGAACAATCATCATTGGGTGTGAGTTGTGAAATTGGTTAAGGAAGGTTTGAGATTGTGGGTGTTGTTTTTGACAGTTTTAATGGGGTGTCATTTTGGCAGAAGGTTTCAGACTCTCAAGAAGATTTCAGTCTCTTTATTGATGCAGCAGGGGTGCATGGTATGAGAGCTTTCTCTGGAGGAGAATTGTTTTCAGGTCATTGGCCTGAAGGGTGGGCAGATGACTGGAGGAAGGATACCACCTTCTGGAGATTTTTCCAATTTGTGCAGCATTAATTTTGTGGAAGAGTAAGGTGGTAAATTGAACAGTAATACTTTATTTGGAGAACAAGGCTGTAGTGCAGGTGTTTGCTAGAAATGCAGCTACATCTCCTTTGGTGTTTTTGTCTTATGGAAGTTTTTGTCTTATTGAAGCTTGTCTTGCAGAGTTTATTAATTAATCAATTTTACTTTTTCAAAGAGGCATGTACTAGGCAGGGTTAATCAGACAGCAGATAGCCTTTCTGATTTCATTTTTCCAGATTTCAGGCTTAAGGAGAGAGAGGCCAGTAGTCATGCTGGATGAAGTGTGGATCATTGGAAATCGACAGCAGGATGGGTAATACATTGATCTTGTGCGAAGTATACTTGGAAAGTATATAATTCTACTTTAGCTGCTTTTTCAATGTTTATTGGTCAGCTGCTGGTGGAGCATAGGAGACGGTCACTGGAGTTAGTCATGCTTACATAGTGTATAGGTAGTCAGTAGGGTAGGTTCTTAGAGCAATCAAAGTCCATGTATTAGCTATTAGGACTGTGACTAGGCTGGCTGGTTTGGTAGATGTGACTAAGGAGTGGTTATTATTGAGAATGATGAATGGTTGGGAGATGTTTAGGAGAAGAATGATGATGGCCACTTTTCGGTAACCAAACAGGTGCTCAGCATGTTGAAGAGGTTGCACTTGTTGTTGATAACTTCATCAGAATACATGAGATATGGAGATTTGGCTTTGATCATCTATATGGGAGCATTTAGAGTGGGTGAAGTATTATGTTTTTCTTTGGTGGAAGGCTATTTGTGTGATGGACTCTGCTGTTTTAATTTGACCATGAGATGGAAGACTGATCTGGTGGAATGAAGTAGGTCAGTTGTGTTGCTTGAGGAGGGACAAAGGTGTTGTGTCCAGTAGGATGGATAAAACTGTTAAGGAGACTTTTGGGGCAACAAGACAAGGTTCTGCTCTTTTTGTACTCTATAGGGTAGAGCGATGAAGGCACCATGATTCATTAGTATGGTGCACCAGACATTAGTTTCTTAGGGTGCATGTGGAAGCATTTTTTCTACACATTTGTTTTGGACTAGGAGAGCATCTTATTTAGCAGAGGAAGGGAAGTTGACAGAAGTCAATTAAAGAGTGGGGTTTTGGGCCTCTAGAGCTTATTTCGATTATATACGATGAGGTGGTGTTAATGTATACATTTGTTTGTTTTTCAGATATAAGAGTAGTTATCCTGGGACAATCATTTGTACTCTGGGCAGAGAAGAGATCAGTTATGAGGCCTGGAGGAAATATGTTGGGGCTTTTAAAGAAAGGTGGAACATTGCATGGCGTGGATTTAGAGGTTTACTTTGGAGTCATTTGCTTGTTAACTTTGAAATGCTAAAAGCAGCATTAGGGGTCCCAAAGATTTTAATCATTCATATAGGGGATAATCATTTAGGCTGGGTGCCAAAAAGGCAACTCTTGGCTTAGATTGTTGGTGATTTAGCTAAGTTAAAACAACAACATCTGTAAATGGTGATAGTGTGGTCAGGGATCATACCCAGACTAGTGTGGAAGCAGGCTGCCAGTTTTGTAGCTTAATTAGGCATTTTGTTATTTACAGACCCTCAAAGGCATTAGGTTGGTTAGATGTGTTGGTGATTAAGCACCAAGGTTTTGATGATAGGGATCCAGTTTGATATAGGAAAGATGAGATACATTCAAGTGAGCTAGAGCTGGATTTGTTTAATGTACATGACACTGACATTACAGGATGTTGTCAGGCAGTTATGAAAGCTAAAGGGGAACAAACTGTGCACAGAATGGTGGGTGGAGATAAGGGGGCCTGGGTAAACCTCTCTTCTGTTCCTCCTTTCCTTCTTACTTTTGTGAGGTGAGCTGAGGTACGCTATCTCACAGTTTTGGATTTGAGTAAGTGGAGGATGCATCACTGCTTATTTTGTTTGAGGGTTAGAAGTCAACACTGTCTGTAATGCTGCAATGTCTTACATTTGTTAAAACACCTGTAGAAAACTGTTTAATATTTAATGTGTTAGAAGTCAACACTGTCTGTAATGCTGCAATGTCTTACATTTGTTAAAACACCTGTAGAAAACTGTTCAATATTAAATGTGTTAGAAGTCAACACTGTCTGTAATGCTGCAATGTCTTACATTTGTTAAAACACCTGTACAAAACTGTTCAATATTTAATGTGTGTTAGAAGTCAACACTGTCTGTAATGCTGTGATGTCTTACATTTGTTAAAACACCTGTACAAAACTGTTCAATATTTAATGTGTGTTAGAAGTCAACACTGTCTGTAATGCTGCAATGTCTTACATTTGTTAAAACACCTGTTGAAAACTGTTCAATATTTACTGTGTTTTATTAATGCAATGGAAGTTTCAAAATGTGTGCTACAATATTCACATCTGGTTTTGTTTAATAAACTGGTCATGATGGCATATATGGTATAATTTTTGTCTCAAAGTGCTTAGCTAAATGAAATTTGGCCCCAGACAGATTTGTCAAAGGGCACTTTGAAGTGACTGAAGGTTGTAATTAAGTGGAGACGGTTGAAGGGAAGGAGTGAGTGAGGTAGGAATTTGTAAGAAGTAAGGGAATTAGAATAGGTTGTGGAAAGAATCATTAAATTAGTGGAATAAATGAGAACATCTGACATCAGTACGGGTAGGTTTGAGTAGGCAAAACCAACTGCACAGGACTAGTTCAGTGTTTTGGTGTGGGATTTTAGTTATTCCCTTCATTCCCACCCTGATGCATTGAAGATTGTGGAGGTGTTTGCTGGGCAGAGAAGAGGTGTTCTAGGTGAACCTTTCTTTTGTCCCCCCTTTTCATCTTACTTTTGTGAGGTGAGCCGAATTACACTGTCTCACAATTTTGCATTTGATTTAGTAGAGAGTGTAATGTGGCTGCTTTTCTTTGAGGGTGAGCAGTCAGTGCTGCCTGTAATGCTGCAATGTTCTACAGGTGTTTTAACAAAAGTATAAATAAATATTCAATAATTACTGTGTTTTATTAAATAATGGAAGTTTCAACATTTGTGCTGTAATATTCATATGTGGTTTCTTTTAATAAACTAGCTGTGATGCCATATGTAGTGTCATTTTTGTCTCAAAGTGCTTGGACAAATGTTAGAAAAGGGCACACTATTATCAATGTTTTTATTATGTAGTCTCTCAATATTAATAAAGTAAAATCAAAGAATAAATGTACTAATAAACACAAATAAGACTTTGGCATAATAAAAACACAACCAAACAGTAAATCCTGTGTGTTGGCAGTTGGACAGACAATGATACAATGTTAGACATCCAATCTTTTCAACTTTAAAATGGGGACTATAGAACATGCATCATTTAAACCAGGGGAACTTGTAGTATTCAAACATAACTGCCACTTTAACTCATTTTAACAAGATGTTTGGTCACTATATAACCCCTGGTAACAACAACAACCAGGTCCACAACATTAAACGTAAAGTCATGAGTAGGATGCTGTGCTATATGCATTTAAAGGGAATTTGTTATCTTAAACTTCTTAATATCTAATAAATGTTCATATATCCTTTCTTTAAAATTTCTGGAGGTTTAGCCCAATTAAAATGCTGGGCATAAATCACAGCAAGCAATATATACAAATATTTTTAAATCACATGTGAAATGCCAATGAATGGTATATACTGCCCCTACAATATGCATGCATCCACCAACAAATGTACTAACAGATTATGAACATTGGCCAGATTTTTTCATGCCTTTTTCCTATTTAAAGAGGTCCCAGTCCATTTCAATAATTTTTGATCGACATGTCCTTTTTATATACAATATGGGGGCTATCCCCTATTTTTTATACATGTCTGGGTCAAAAGAAAATATAACCGAGTTTTTTTTTTGAGAAATTCAGAAATGGCCTATCTAAACTGTGAGTGGAGATGAATGACTTGTGTTCCTTTTTATCTTGATGTATATGGTTTTGGGTACTAATGACCATCTCCTGAGTATTAACTACATTTGCTTGTAATGGGGAACTGTGTCCACAATGAATGGGTTTGTAAAAACCCAACTCTCTCTCTCTTAATCATAACCTCTTGCTTGACTGTATATAAAAATGTGGTAAGGATAACCCCTCCTCTTGAACATGTGCAGAATGTTCTCACATTCATCTAGAAATAGTTTTATCTGTGATTATCCTGGCCATTCTTACGAATTGACCTTTCACTACTGCCTTTTTTCTGGTGCATAGGGTGCTGACTTGTAAAATGCAGGTATGTTTTAAAAAAAGTGGGCTTATGGTAAATATTGGCAAACAATGCCTTATGTTCAAAGTTTTTAGTAATTTCCACATCCGAGAAACAGATTTTTCTTTGTTGATGGACTAGAAATCTTTAAAAATGGGACAATATTATTAATGTAATTAAAAAATTTGACCAATCTCATTTCCAAGTTAGCCCAGAAAATAAAAATATCACCCAAAAACCTGGTGTAAAAGGTCCAACAATGTGTATAATCACTGTTAAAAATAAATTCCTTCTCCCAGTAAGCCATGACCAAATTGGTGTAGTTGGGAGTACAAGCTGCCCTATGGCTAAACCAGTAACTTGTTTAAATTATTGTCCTTCAGAAAATAAAAACTTGTTAATGAGAACTGTCTCCATAAGTACAATGATAGTGTTGACATATCCACTGTCCAACTTAGTTTCCAACAACATGTCCTCAAAAACAATAATCCCTCTCCATGGGGAATAACTGAAAAAAGGTCATTCACATCAATTGTGACAAAAATGCTACTTTCATCAAATGTCATAGTATTCAACTTTTCCTGAAAATCCCTAAATCTCTACAGATTTGTAGGATACTTTCAGCTGACCATTTTATCATATAATCTATGGGCTTTACAATGTAATGTGTTTTAGATCCTGAGGGGAGGATCCTACTAAATTTTTGTGTACCTTTGGGATACCAAAAATATCTGCTATAACTGGCTTATCATTGTTCAATAATTAATTTATAATCCTGCTGATGAAGTCGGCCTTATATCAACACGTCATACAACAAGGAGTCAATTTTAGTGTAAGCAATACAAATTTCATTTCTAGAGACTTCTAAATAAGTGTCAGACAATAACAAAGACATCATCTTATTGCTGTAAACACCACTAGTCATGAATACCATCCCACCCCCTTCATCTGGTTTATTTGCATTCAAGGGCATTTCACATGTGATTCGAAAAATGTTGGATATATATTGCTTGCTGTGAATTATGTTTAGCATTTTACATTGTCAAAACCTTCAAACAATTTAAAGAAAGGACATATGGATATTTATTAGATATTAAGAAGTGTAAGACAACAAATGCCCTTTATAGGCATATAGCACAGTATCCTGCTGTTTGTCTGTGTTATTGTTCAGCACTTATTTTTGCCCCCCCCCCCCACCCTTACATTTACTTTATTACAAATACTATTTTAGGATTTTTTGTACGTGAGTGTAGAGGCAACACATTAAAACAGTCATACCCTGCTTAAATGGTTACACTAAAGCATTTTAGCACTTTAATATAGTCTCATTCAATACAGTGACAAGAATTTGATGGTATCCTTATCCTAAGAGCTTTATTATTTTAAATGTGTTTTCCTGGTTTGTGTGTGTGTGTGTGTGTGTGTGTGTGTGTGTGTGTGTGTGTGTGTGTGTGTGTCTTTATATATGTATATATAGGGTCTATATTATAACATTGAAATCTACAAAGATCGAATGTTATAATATCGAACCCTAAACACCGAAGTCCGCAAATATCGAACAGTTAGAATAGCGATTTATTTTCCCAGGGAAAAAAAATGCTATTCCGAGAAACATACACACAACACAAACACACACAAAAAACAGCAATCCACACACATACACTTAAAATCCTACACCTAAACTAAACTTTACATATACTACTAGCTATCCACTTACCTTAACCCAACCTTAACCCTAAGGTCCGTCACTATCGCACACTCACCTCACCTGCACCCTAACTTACACACAACCGCACACTTACCTGACCCACTCCCTAACCCTAACTCACCTAACCCACCCCCTAATCTACACACAATCACACACTTACCTGAACCCGACCAGTAACGTTCCAACATATCGAACGCTGAAAACAGAGAAGCCACAGCAATGGCCCAGCAAATTCTTTACCTGGGAAAGAATTCGGTGTCCTGCACCTTCGGTGTTTTCCTCGTTTGACAAAACTGGTTCGATATTATAACATTCGAACTTTATAAAATTCGATGTTATAAGATAGACCCATATATATATATATATATATATATATATATATATATATATATATATACGGGTTCCATACACTAGATCAAATTTTCACTAATTCAAAATAGTGCATGAAATGCTCTCTGCAGCGTAAGTGCACTTAATCAAAAGTGCACTTACGCGAAGTTCAGTACAACGAACGGGTGTTGTACTGAACTTCCGTGCAGTGCTCATGGACCTTAGGGTTAGGGCACGGGTCATAGTAAGGGGATAGCCCATAGGGCTATCCCCTTACTAAGACCCGTGCCCTGACCCTAAGGTCCGTGATGACTGCAGCGCAGTGAAGGACATAGCAATGTCCTGCACTATGATGTGATAATCACGAACCTTAGGGTTAGGGCATGGGTTAGGGTAAGGGGATAGCTTTACTAACTATCCCCTTACCCGAACCTGTGGCCTAGCCCTAAGGTCCGTGACTATTGCACTATAGTGGAGGACATAGCTTGTTTTTTATGTCCTCCATTGTGCTGTGGTGTTTTCGTTGAAGTGCACTTACGCAAAAGTTCACTTTCATTAAAGTGAACTTTCGCAGAATTGAGGCTTCCTATTACAAGTTCAAAGCAGTGAACTTTTGTTCTTGTAATAGGAATCCATATATATATATATATATATATATATATATATATATATATATATATATTTTTTTTTTTTTTTTTTTGCCTTAGTGTAGTATTTTGCTTTCTGGATTATCTGGCATTTTGAGAAGTTAAGAAAGGAGACTAAAGACAAATTACCAAATAGGTTTGTATGATCATACGCAATCAATGCATTGACAGCCTAATGGTAGTAAGGTTCATAGGAGAATAGGAAATACAAGGTAACTGAGGCTTGTAACCATTTACACCTTGCCAATTCACACCCTCAGACAGAACCTCCTCCATCAAGGAGGGCCAGATCAGTAAAGCCAGGGTATAAACGTGTGAATACCATTCAGATCTTTCAGTTTCCGTGTAAAAGATGATAATGTATTACACTGCTTAATCTGCAGTAGGACTGTATACTAGTGGTGGGAAATGCACCAATTTAAAGAACCTGTCAATCCAACCTATTTATCTATCAGTGAAGATTTATATCCCTTGCTCTGATATTTGTGGACTATTTGATTTCTGGAGAAGATATACATCTACAACATTCTACACCAACTGAGGCTGTAAAAAATCATTGACAAAGCCTCTTAGAAGCACAAAGACTAGGAATCATTGAAAATATAACACTGCATCACCTTCTGGTACAATTACAACAAAAGGCATCAGGACTTAAAGCATTCCAGATCCAGTACACAAAACCACATTACTAATAAAATATTTTAGTGATTGTTGACTCTTTAGTCAGACACACTGACTCTCCTCTAACTAAGCTTGACAAATACAGGGTGATGGTGAGTGGTTTTTTTTTTTTTTGATACAAAGAACTCTGACTTCTCAAGACTCCTTTAGGCCCTTTCACCTGGCCCTTTTCCCTCTAAACAAAGCAGTGGAATACTTTAATTCTACATTCTTAGCCTTCCTGGATCATCACGCTCCAACTCGTTCTATTAGAATCAAAGCTAAACCAGCCCCTTGGCTTACTAACAATACTAAACAAAAAAATCCTACTTAGAAATAAATACTGGGCAAAATGGCGTATTACTAAGAATCTGATAGACGATCAAACCTTCAGAGAACATAGAAACTAGATAAAAAGAATTATTATCTCCAACTACAACAAACCTCTCTCAGACAACCAAAAAAAATTCTGGACTAGTATTAATAATCTTCTCTACCCAGGCCAATTGATCACATCCAATCCTCAGGGTACTAACCCCAAGAATCCGATACAAACTGCAAATGCCTTTAATTCTTTCTTCACAGATACCATCCAAACTCTGGCTAGCCACCTATCACCTGATATATCTAACCTACCCACTTCTTCTACTAATCCACCCCCTCAATTCCACCCCCAACCTGTGTCTACTTCATACATTTCCTCCCTTCTCCAAAAATTAAAACCTACCTCCCCATCAGCCGACAAACTCCCAGCAGAATTCTTGCACAAAGGAGCTAAGGCCATTGCTTACCCTATTTCCATTCTGATAAATAGATCTATAAGCAAAGGAGATGTCCCTTTAATCTGGAAAATCTCTCATATCATCCCACTACATAAAGGGGGAAACTCCAATGACTTCTCCAACTATCGTCCCATAGCATTATTATCCCCTATAGCCAAAATTATGGAGAAATGCATCCACAAACAAATTCTCAACTACCTTCTCCAAAATAACTTACTTGCTAACTGCCAACCTGGCTTCAGACATTTCCATAGTACCACCACTGCCTGCTATCATTCTCAAACTACATCAACAACAACCGCAACAACAACTGTCTTTCATCAGCAGTCTTCATTGACCTATCCAAAGCTTTTGACATGGTTAACCACCAACTTCTCCTGCATACACTTAAGTCTCTTTCACTTGATTCTCTATCTTTGAACTGGTTTACATCCTACCTTAATAACCGTCAGCAGGCTGTACTCTGGCACAATGAACTATCTAATCACCTCCCAATCTCCCTCGGTGTCCCACAAGGCTCTATTTTAGGCCCACTCTTATTTTCTATCTTCATTACCGACCTGCAATCTGCTATTCCATACTCCACCTGCATTCAGTACGCAGATGACTCGACCTTAATCTGCTCAGCTACCTCACCAACCGAACTTCAGTCCTTTACCCAAAAAGCCTTCAACACTGTAGAACAATGGTTCTCTCACCGCTGCCTCCTTCTAAATCCCAAAAAAACTAAATTGCTACTTTTCACCCCAACCCAAAAGTCCATCTCTTCTCATTTCAATCTCACTTCTAATAATGGTACCCTTATCTCACCTGACCCTACCACTAAACTGCTAGGAATAACAATTGACAACAATCTAAACTGTGATACACACATAAACACTACAATAAAATTAATTAATAAGAAACTGGGATCCCTTTACAGAATCAAACCCTATCTTACTCCAGAAGCTAGGTCTGCTATAGCTAGAACTCACCTTTTATCCACTCTGCTCTACGCCACTCCCATTTATACTAATATCTCTAAAAATAACCTCAAGAAACTAACAACTTCCTATAATAATATTGCTAGATTTGCTACAGGCTCTCCTTTCAGAACCCATCACTGTCTTAATCTTAAACAATTAAACTGGCTAGAATTCCTTAACCAGCTTCAATTTCACCAGCTTACAATAGCTCATAAGACCCTCTATCAACCTAGCAATACTCCTATACTCTCTAGCCTCATCACACCTTATAATAATCTCAAAAATCTACGTTCCTCAAACAAACTGCTGATTAATACTACTGAATCCAACAACTCAGCAGGTGACTCCTTATTCTCCAACTCTGTAGGAAAACTATGGAATCAACTTCCTTCCAATATCACAGCTCAGACTTCTCTTTTTCTTTTTAGAAAACATCTAAAACCATATCTCAATAATCACTGGCTATGCACCTGTACTAACCCTGACTAACTGTATCCCCCCACACTCACTTATCTCACCCTCCCTTCATTTACTACCTATTACAAATTAACAATCCATCCTATTGCACACAAATTATATGTATATATGTATATAAGTAAAATTTATCTCTGTACCTTACAGAACTGGATTACTATTCTGCATTATTTGTTAAAACTTTTGTATTATCTTATATTTTTTTGATTTTTTTGACAACAATGTATAACTTCTAATCTTTTAGCATCTATTAACTCTGTACAAATACGTGGAGCTTTTCTCCCCGGGCCTCTACTGAAAATGGACATGTATCCAGCTAGATTAGCCCGGTCAACAAATGTAAAATAAATAAAGAAATAAATAAATAAATATGACTATAATAAGGTTATGGTCCATTGGAGAGTGTACGACTTGGCATGCAAAACTTTTAGGGCTATGCAGAGTGACATGTCAGACCTTTCCATGCATGTTAAAAATAAAGGCAAGACACTGCTCCCGACTGGAACCTTTCCTTCTCCAAGAATGCTACCTATGTAAAAAGAAATGATAATTGGCTTCAGCAATTGGATCAGCAGGTGGTGTCATTCTGGAAGAGTCCAGTATATGGCAGCATTGGACAAGATACTCAAGAATCCTACTTGCTTTGCATTTCTCATTAAAAGGCTTCCACATATTGGCTAAAACCTTTGGTGCCCCCAGACAGCTTTTTTAGGCAGAGTACAGCTGACGGTCATCCCAACGTAACTAACATCATGAATTGAAAGTTGAATCACATTAAAGTAGCTCTGCTGAATTCCAGAAGTCTCAGTAACAAAATGCCTGACCCTGATGCTCTCCTGGAGCACATCCATGTCTGTGTAATTACTGAAACTTGCTTTAAATGTTCCAAAATCATACTTTCCATACCTCAGTTTTGCACCAATCATATAGTCAGGCCTAGTGGCAACTGTGCTGGCATATCTATAATTGTCAGGGGCCACATCATCTCTAGGTAGAGCCACAAACAGAGCTCATTGAGCTCCAGAGTCATGCAAAACATAACAAGTAAATAGATAAACTCAGTTTACAGCATGTCACAGCACACTGTCTATATCCCCTGAAATTCATGTAAAACTCCTAGATATAATTGATGCATTCCCTGTAAACAAAAACTCCATTATCTGGGATATTTGAAGTATCCATCAATAAAGTGAAACATCTATACCTCAAATATATGATACACCCAAAACTTCATAAATTTCATAAAGAAAAGTCCCCAGGAATACACTGATGAAAAAACGACTAAAGGGCAAAATGTTCTTGACCTGGTCCTTACAAATATAGCTTATTCATGTACTATCCCCCCGGTATTTCCTATCTTTATTAGTCGGATCATAAACTACTGACCTTCACTATAGGAACCGTTAAACCTGAAGATACCAATAGTGAAGATCAGTAGTTTAACTTATTCGAGCATAACCCCAGATATCACCTCAGCAGCAAAATACACAAACGAATTCTATAACACGTGGGTAAATGAACAGAACTGACAGTACCCACCAGATATAAATATAATGGAAAGTTTAAAATCAAACCACCCTGGTAGTCCAACAACATAAATAAAATGTGCTATAAAAGAAAAAAAAAAGCCTTAAAGTGTTCAGCAGATGTAAGGACCCTCAAATCAAGGATAACATTGACAGTCATTTAAAAACTTAAAAAAGAACTATTAGGTATTCTAAGGCAGCCCATGAGCTGAGGTTAGCAGCAGAAACTAAGGAAAAACCCAACTCATTCTTTAGTTATTTTAGGTAATTAAGAACTAACAGTCAGCATTGCTCAGAACATATTTACGATGGCACCACTTACTCTAATCCAGCAGACATTGCTAACAAACAAGCTAAGAAATGGCTATTCAAAGGCATGCCTACTCATTTTGACTGCACTGGAAGTTAATAGGCTTAGGTGGAAGAATTTAACTTTGCAATGAGTTTCACTTCAATGTACTCCACTGTGCAAACAGGAGGTGAGCTTTTCAGAGTTTTCATCTTTTCTTCACTGTATTACAACCGTGGAGTTGGTATATACAATTTTTTGGGAGATACAGAATTGATCCCCCACATTATGGGGTGCGGGGGTTTCTTCCCTTCAAAAAAAAAAATATGTTTGTGTTTTTGAGGTTACTTTTTTCACGCATCAATTTTTGTGTTTTATTTTTAA
The DNA here is from genome assembly GCF_019279795.1 of Protopterus annectens. Classification (NCBI taxonomy): domain Eukaryota; kingdom Metazoa; phylum Chordata; order Ceratodontiformes; family Protopteridae; genus Protopterus; species Protopterus annectens. Next base: position 652,045,800 of record NC_056751.1, read on the forward strand.
TAAATAGTAAGGTGAAAAAAGGGTTAACGTCCAATTATCCTTGAAGCCCTCAGACCCCCATCATCACTAAGGATCACGTCCTATATGTCATCTCAAAGAGTAAATATATTTCTTCCAGGGGACTATATAATATACTGCACTTTTCATAAACAGTACTAATTACCCCTGATAGAGCCACATCTTACACCTTTTAACCGGAGTTTAGCCACTAACTTTATCCCTGAAATTTGCTGCACAGATGTAGCCCCCACTGAAACTGAGAATTACAGGCCCCTCAGGTCATTTCCCATTTTTTTATTTTACTGCATTCCAAAAATAAGAGGCATCAGAATTAAATCTTTTGGGATACTACTGTTTACCATTGTTGGCAGGGACAAGTAACCCCCAGCCATGTGCAGTGATATTAACCAGTGTTTTACTTACCAAATAACCGGCATTTTAATGTTTTTTTTAATTTGTCAGTGATCTCCTTGTTGGAATAGTCTCTAAAGCCTTAGTAAATTCAGAGTAAGCATTTTGCACTGTCAGCTTTTCGTCAAGTGCTTCAGTTAACTCTTCAAATAAGGCCACAAGATCTTAAAGGAATAGGCTCATCTTAACAAAAGCATAGAAGTTGGTCCCTTCTGTCATTCTCCTTGATTTTGTCAAGAATACAGGTGAGGCTGATGAGGCTAAAATTGTTCGGGTTTAATGTGACCTCCTCTCTTTTGTGAACTGTAAACAGTACAGGTCTAGGATATATCCACATGCAAGCATTTCTGATTAATCAAATGTATATGGGGTTAATCAGGTTTTCATTGTTTTACTGTAAGAAACCTCTTGGTATGATATCTAACCCATGGAACTTGAGCATTTAATTTTATTTGTGACAGCAGTTATCATGTCTATAGGGAAATAAGGAATAGGGGATATTTTAAAGAAGCAGAGCTATGGTGGGGCAGTGGCATATAAGGTGTTATGAGGGGTATGATAGGCAAATGCCTATCAGTCTATAGTGCAGTAATTTCAGAAATGTCAGTAATACTGTTCTTATGGTCAGGAATCGAGCAGGCAGTTTGACAAAATTTTAAAGCAAGTCTTTTTTTATTTTAAATTGTTGCTCTTTGTTGCTTGAGTTGAGGAATGCACAGTGTTGGAGTGTGGGACCTGGCACTCTTTAAGACCTTGGAGACAGATGAGAGTTCCAGTTTTAGAAAGGACCTTCATAACTTCTTTTTACTCCTCAACTTAAGGTTGAGGGGGTGCAGGTCCAGGGATGAGCACCAGGACTAGATGAGACAGCAGCAGCTCTGTGTCTCATCTTTTCTCTTTAGAACAACATGCTTTTTTGCTTATTGTGAAGTAGGCAGGAAGCTCTCCTATAAACACATTCATTATATCCTGTGAGCAGATGATCACTTGTTTCTTTGTTGACAGAGTACAATATTCAGTTTTTCCTGTTCATATTTCTGATGCAATTGAAGGATAACTTATTATTTCAAAACCAACAAAGCAAGACACCTGGAGGACTGGTGTGCAAAAAATAACTCAAAGACATTCGGACAACCCAGTTTATCCCAAGTACACGACTGCAGAAATAGTATTAACGCTTAACTAGATCACCGGTTTTCATCCTTGCCACACAAGACTTCATCAGATAATACAAAACCCAAGATAGTTATCCCTATCTAAACTCCCCACAATTAATTTAATAATACAATTAAGCATAAATTAATTAATCAATCAAATAAGTAAATAATCCAAGTGTTTTGTGCCAGAAAAAATTCATGTCAAAAAGAATTCATGCTATAAAATCCAAATAAGATACTGAAACTATACTCATAATACAATTAGTACATTAAACACATAATATATAGACACAAAAAAATGTAAAAACTTTATTAAAATATTTTTTTACAAAAACAACCTGGAATAAAACCATCATGTGTATCACCCCCCCCCCCCATTTTCTATTCAAAGTTTTACAGATTGAAGCTTGACCACTGGAGCTAGAGAAATTTGCTCATCGAGACCTAGAAGTTTGTTGGCTTCCAGTTTTAACTGCCAGAACAGCTCTCGGAATTCTATTTTAGTTTCCCAAGGGCCTCCCCTGGGATCAACTTCTACTTTTTCTAACACATAGAAACCGAAAGCTGCCATGGCACAAGTCAAATTATGCTTATACAAGGCATTATTTTCATCATATTTCCTTATGTCATTTAACTGTTCATAAATGCGCCTTTTGAACTTCCAAGTGGTCTTTCCAATGTATCAAGCACCACATTCTTTACAAATGGCAGTACAGATCACCCCAATAGTGCCACAGATTGAATAAACATTAGTCATAAGTCTTAAATTCCTCTCTTTTAAAAATACCGAGTCACCCTGTATGATGTGAGAGCACTGAGAACAAGAGCAACACTTGAAAGTCCCCTTCCTTTGTCTCTTTAATTTCTTTTTTTCGGCCCTGCAACATTTCCTTAATGTTTCTGCCCTTCCTATATGTAATGGGGTCCTTAAATAATTTGTCCAGGTCTGAGTAGTTCCCAAACCTATTCCAATTACTAATAACAATATTCGCAATGGAGGGTGCATCTAGTTAAGCTTTAATATTATCTTTGCATTAGTGTACTTGGAATAAACTGGATTATCTAAAAGGCTTTGAGTGTTTTTTGCACACCAGTCCTCCAGGTGTCTTGGTTTGTTGGTTTTTGGAGTCTTGTACTGTTCTTCAAGACACCCTTTTCCTCCTTGTGTTACTTTGTTGTTCTTCATAACGTATTATTTCTTTTAACCTGGGAGTCCAATCAAAGTTCATAATTAGATTTGATCCAGAAGATTTGATAAGAAAAGAAAAATGTTTCTCTGCTTTATTTCCAGCTCCACAAAGTCTCCTCTTCATTTTTTTCCCTTAGAACTAGATAAACTTTCAACTTAAGAACTCAAACCATTCACTTCTCATCCTGGCACTTGCTCAAAACTCATAGCAAGCACTAATAAACCTTAGCACTAGACCCCCTATACTGTAGACAAGGAAAAGGCTCTCTATTCAACCTTACCAGCCAATTAGTAAAACAGTTCACTGTACCTATCCAAGCATGTCCAAAGGGCAGTTTCAGGTGTACTCTCTGGTCTAACTGGTGAATCTGGGCATTTTGAGGCAATGTTACAATTGCATCATGTACACAGACAACCCTTTCCTCCTTCCACCAAACACTAATGCATGTGAGAGATGCAATTAGACAGCCAAACTGGAGGCTAAGCTCTCTCAACCCAAGTCTGAACCAGGCAGTCAAGAGGAGAAGGGAATTACTTGCATCACACCACCAGTCTCACATAGATCTATGAAACCAGCACCGGCAAAAAACACACATAAATACATGAAAACATACTTGGAGACTCTAAATAAAAATCTGCAAAAGCAACAGAGACCTCCAAAGCAAACATCCAAGCAACCTCCACCCCCCAACACAAACCATGAAATACATACTTCACAAAACCAGTGTGCCACGCGATCACAGCCCTTGAGGCAAAACAACATACCAAACACACTAGTAATAGGTGACTCTATAGTCAGGCACACTGACATCCCACTCACTAGGCTGAACAAGGAGAAGGTTACTGTTAGCTGCCTGTTGGGAGCCAGGATCCACCACATAACAGAAGCACTCAGGTCACTCCAGAACAAGTACAAATATGACTCTGTCATTGTCCATGTTGGTGTGAATGACCTGAGCCATACCTCCATGGACTACATGAAAAGAGACATGGAGGAGCTCTCTGATCATGTAGCCTAGGCGGGTATGACCCTGACCCTAAGTAGCATCCTGTCCTCACCAAGAATGATACCGAGGTATAGAGAAAAATTATCAATTTCAACAATTGGCTAAGCTTCTGGTGCCATTCAAAGGGGATCCAGTGTCTGTCAGCCTGGGATGACATGCTTGACAAGCCATGCTGCTTTGCTAGAGACGGCTTGCACCTGTTACCCTTAGGCTTTCGAATACTGGCCAAGGCTCTTGCCACCCCCATAGTGCCTTTTTTTAGGCAAGGCTCAAAAGACAAACCCACTGCCGTAAATAGCACAAGTAACAAGAAACTGAGGGTAATGCTTTTCAATGCCAGAAGTCTAAACCTCAAAATGCACGCACTCAAGGCACTCCTCAGTATGGAGAAAATCGATATATGTGCAGTAACAGAAACCTGGTTTAAGGTTCCAGAGAGTACCCCAGCACTACCAGGCTACAACTCATACCATACACATCAGCCACAAAACCCGGACTGAAATACAAAAGGCGGGGAAGTATCCATATTCATCAAGGACACCCACACCTCCAGGTTAGTGGCACGGCACAATGCTTCAGAGATCATCCACGTGCAACTAACAATGGCCAAAACTGCTATTTAAGTTATAGCTTGCTACAGATTACCCACCATGTCCCAGGACCCCCACTCTGCATTCCTGGCAACAATGGGAATCATAAAGGTCCTACCAAACACCCTAATAATGGGTGATTTCAATTACCCAAACATTAACTGGGAGAACTACTCAAGTACAAACTCCCTTGCCCAACATTTCCTAGAATTTATAAACTCAAACATCCTGGATCAACTGGTCAACACCCCCACCAGAGGTGACAACATATTGAACCTGGTCATCACCAACATGGGAGACCGGTGTTCCACACCAGAGGTCAACCCCTCGCTGGTTAGATCTTACCATAAACTAATCACTCTGGATATCCACATTCCACCACCATCCCTGGTCAAAAAAACCATCATGAAAAACTTTTCAAAAGCAAACTTCACATTACTTAAGACGAAGGTGGGAAGTTTCAAAGCCCCCATGCTAAAGGATAACACTGTCCAAGCTGCAAAATCCTTTACTAATGCACTCTACAAGCACCTGCAAGAATGCATGGATCATGCTATCCCAAACAAAACCAAGACTCACTCCTCCAAGAAAAGGAAACCAATCTGGTGGACCCCAGCCATAAACAAGCTATACAATAGAAGGAGGAAACTAGTACAGAAAAGAGTAAAATCCCAAGAAGGGAAGACATCCCTGATCAGTATCAGCAAGAAACTATGTTCCCTCATAAAATCATTCAAGGCTATCTTCAAAAAAAAATTGCCTTGGACTCCAAAGATAACCACAAGGCATTCTTTAGTGATGTCAGTAATCTAAGTGGCAATTCTCAGATCTGCTCGGAGTTAGTGCAGAATGGCACAAAATACACTGAATCAACCAATTTAGACAACATCCTGGCAGACAGGTTCAGTGGAAACTTCACCCTCCTCTCACTCCCAAAAGGGCCCATAACTATACCAGAAGAATGTAGTGTCCCTGAAATCACAGGCACTCAGGTTAAAACAGCCCTCTCCAAAGCCAAAAACACAGCATCAATAGGACTGGACGGTGTCCCAGGCTGCATCCTACATGAGCTCAAAGATGAACTAACCCCTAAGCAAAATACAATGTTTAAACTCAGCCTCTCCTCAGGCTACGTGCCCACAGAGTGTTGCACAGCAACAGTTATTCTGCTCCACAAAGGTGGAGCTACAACGGACCCCCGGAACTATCGCTCTATAAGCCTGACTAGCTTGGTCTGCAAAGCTATGGAGCGCATCATCATGGATCTCATTAACAGAGACATTGGGAACCTCCAAACACTGGACACTACCCAGTTCAACTTTGTTAAGGGCAGATCATGCCTCCTAAACCTGGTGGACTTCTTTGAGACAGTTACCAAGGCTATAGATGAGAGAAAGGTGGTCCACACAGCCTACCTAGACCTCGCAAAGGACTTTGACACCATTCCCCACTCAGGTATTATAGACAAGCTCACCAGCCTGAACATAAACCCCTACGTCATGAGATGGGTTGCCAAATGGCTTACGGACAGAACCCACATGGTAAGAGTTGCGGGAGCTAGCTCTGACTCTAAACTGGTTACAAGTGGCATTCCCCAGGGCTCAGTCCTAGGACCCCTCCTGTTTGGCATATACTTCTCAGATGTACAGGCAAGCACAAGAGAACTATGGCTGACCAAGTTTGCAGATGACTGCAAACTAGGGGCTATAATCGACTCTCTGGGCGACACAGACATCCTCCAAAAGGGTCTCACTGAGACAGATACCTGGTGTCAAAACCATGGCCTCAAGCTAAATGCCAAAAAGTGCATAGTCATCCCCTTTGGAAAAAACAAAGTACCCACAAACTACCATATAAGTGGTAGCCCCCTAAATATGGAAGATGTAACAAGAGATCTGGGGACCCAAGTAGATAGTAACCTCTCCTTTGATAATCACATTGCCAAAGTGGTTAGAATATCCTTCTGTGTGGCCCACCTAATCACAAAAGGCTTTGCATCCAGATCGAAAGAGGTCATTGGGCCCCTCTTCGCATCACTCATCAGACCCATCATAGAGTACAATGCCCCATTTGGGATGTACCTTACAAGACACCTGCAACAACTGGAAAGACCACAGAAGTTCCTCACCAAGAGGATCACTGTCCTCAAGCAGATGCCCTATGCAGCTCGACTGAAGAAACTCCAGCTGTACTCGGTTGCAAACTGCCTATTCAGAGGTGATCTCTGCCTGACATACAAGGCCATGTCCAACCCAGAATTGATGGACATGCTCCACCTAAAGAAAACCATATCCCCTCGAGCCACATGCTCCAGGGATCTAAACCTCACCACAACAATAAATAGGAGGTGCTGGAGGGATAGATTCCTGTCACAGAGACTTCCTATGCTCTGGAACAAGATTCCAATCTGCATTAGGCAGAGCTCCTCACTAAACCTCTTCAAGAGAAACCTTGATGAGAGGATGGGAAACAGAAAGTTTACCCCAGGGATCACTTCAATGGCTCTGCTGAACAGAGGCACAGGGAACTAATCTAAGGAGGTGGCAAAAGCCAACACATTCCAGCTTGGCTTATAAATGCCTTCGAGCATATAGCCTACTACCTAGCTATGAACCTATTTAATCCAGACTTGTTTTAAATACTACTCCTACTACTACGAATAATAATAATGAATAATAAAGTAATTTGTTAAAGTTAAACAGTATCTCATTTCTCCTGTATACCTCATTAATTTTTGATTTCACCAAAACATTTCTTTGTTTAATTTACCTGTACATTTGCATCATGCCAGTACATGTCACTATAAACAGTTGTTTACAATATCATAAAATCATTGATAGCGTCTTGAGCAGGCTTATTTGGATCAATGAGGATAAGATACTGGTCATCATACTGCCCACTGACAAATTCTACAAAGGATGATTTATTTAACGCTGAGCTTCCTTTTGCTTTCAGGTTAAGGTGATGCTATCGTAGGTGGCGCTAAATGAAGGTAAAACCATGCATAAAATGGAGACAAGTCCTATGTTTGCTAACATTATATCTAAAATATTATAATACCTATTTTGATTTTGCACTGTTTAATACAAATCTGTTTTGAGTAATACAGTCAATTAATATCTGGGCATATTTATTTGATAATGAGTAACTTACTAAGTAAATGTTTGGGTATTTAAAATTCTCCATTGAGATTGCATTTTCAATGTTTTTGCATCACAGACATGGTGTAATGTAGGTTTTAATAATATATATTTTCAGTAACAGTTATGTGCCACTGTCCGAGAAACTTCTAGCTATGAAAGATGCTCTTGGGTTCTGACTTTTAGTTCTTTATTTATAAAGAATCAGACATTGTCTCCTATCTTTCTAGATCTACCCAAACTAATGGATGTAGGCCATGGAATGTGTGGTATGTACACTGGATCCTTAAACCACGTTTTTGTAACAGTACACATCAGCATGCCAGCTGGTCAGCAGACTCACCGATTAATAGCAAGAGTGTGGGGGTTAAAGGTTGCAATATTTGTCTTAAGAACTTGGTTCTAACTTACCCCTAGGAATTTTGATCTTCTACACTCCACCCTCTGCAGTCTTATGGTCATTCTCTATATTTACTTTATTTGATCAGTGGGAGGTCAGTGTAAAGTTTACATATATGAGGTTCTGGTTTTAATGAGCCTATGGCTTCTTGAGTCAGAGGAAAAGCTTTTGTCTATACAGTCTTCACATACTCTTTGTATATAGAAACATAGATATAGATAGATACAGACAGATAGCTATATATATATAGCTATAGCTATATCTATAGCTATAGTAGTAGGTGTGTGAGTTTGTGTGTGTTGAGAGGGTGAGGCTGTTGCTGTGAGTTTAGCCCCAGTATTATGAATATTCTTATTCTGCTCTTGGAGTCTTAGGAAATTTCTGCTTTGTCCCAGTAATGAATCACCACTGCGCAGCCTGGTAAAAACAAGCACAGCCCCCTGCAGACACAGGGTTTAAACACCAGAAAAGATGGAAGAATCTAGAAGCTGAAATTACTACCCAGTCCTGCTAGCCCCTGCTCTTTCAACCAATCACTCATGCTAGAGAAGGCCAGAAAACCCTGTTACTCTCATTTACAGAGAAGACAACACACTATCAGCAGAAGATGGCTGCCAGAAACACAGCAATCTCAACAAAAAAAACAACCCAGGCCTGGATAACAGCTAGGGTTGCCAGCTGTCCGGTTTTCTGAAAAATTGTCCGGTTACAAATTTCATTCAAAACCGGACACATTGAAGTCCGGGTTTTGTGCCACTGCTGTGGTCTGAAGCATTTCTCGCTCGCCATCTTTACTCTCTCTCTCCCCTCCTTATTGCCTGTGGTCCCGGTGTGCTTTTTGGCTATAAATAGAGCCATTACCTGACTCCAGACTGTCCGGAAATATATGACACTAGTGGATGTGATTATCCCCTCCCCTTTCTGGAATTGGAATATGACCGGGGCCATTGGTGAACATCTTTGCCGGTTCTCTGACAAGCACTGCCTCTTGCTCCTCCTTGTGTCAGCCCAGGGTGACAGTGTGGATGTGGAAGCTTGAAAGCTTGGAGATTTTGAAACGAATCCATTGTACACACATTATTGGGGATGGACGCAGGTAGGCAAGCTGTGGCTAGAATGTGTCTGTTTTATTTCAGTTATATATGCAAGCATTCAGTGTATAAACTACAGAATGATGTTCCCGGTTAATTGCCTAATGCAGATGGGTAAACTCATGAGTTGTGGGCCTGTTTAACAATGCTATCCCCCCATAGATGATAAAGTGGTGTACGTACGAACCGTAGCTAAAAGTGTGCAATCTCTAGTCTTGTCAGTACAACAGAAAAGTAAAGCATGAATAGTCTGAAAAAGAATGTGATTTACACGTGTATAACAGGAAAATCTCAGTTTATACTTAAAAGTCCCTGTGCCAGTAGTAGCACAAGTGGCCTTCTTTAGGCGATGTAGTTGAAGAGTTCCTCATTGGGTGTGCAGTAGCAAGTGTCGCCCACCTCACAATACCTGGTGACGTGTTGGAGTAATGCATGCTTATTCATGCTGATGTCTTCAACAGCCGCACAAATAATTTTTTTACGTTTTTTGCAGGGGATCGATGTCTGCCTGCACCCTCACCCCTGTTTTCCATAAAACCTGTTTTCTGGCAATCATTGTGGATTGCAGTCACTAAATAATGACAGACATTTTAATTTCTGACTTTATATCCTTCAGAAAATGCATGCTTAAGCAAAACCTGATTATCTAATCCTAAATTGCTATGAGCAATATTTAAAATTTGTCCTTATTTTTGAGCCTCTATCTCCCTCCCCTTCCCCCAAATTATTTTGGCTTCCTCCCTGATTCTTGGCTGAAAGTTTTTTTTTTTTAGGGAATGGCAGCGACCCCACTTGGAAGACCTGTGAGGTAGGGTTATAGTAGTACTCATGTTTGCACAGTTAACTAAGTGAGGAGAGAGTAGCAACCTCATGCATAGATCATAACATTTAACCTCTGCATGAAGTGCATAATTTTACAAATGTATACAATTCATACCTGTTTGACAACACTATATAATAGCCACTTCACATTACTGCAGTAACAGTAACATGAGACAGTAGCAGTGCCTGTAATTCAGCAACAGGAAATGTATTTATTATTATACAAATGTATGAAATGTACCAAATGATCTGCAACATAAAATCCAGTTTCCATTCAGACAGCATACATGAATTTACTATGCATTCTAAGACCTTTTAACTCTCAAAAGATTTGTAGAATATCCAGATTTTTGCCCCATATTTTTAATCTCTTCCTCATAAACTTGTGGTTTTCTGGAAAGTCATTGACAACTGAAGTCACTGAATAATGGCAAATACCAGTCAGAAAGTATAACAATTTTATGAGGCATTGGTTTAGTTGTTCATGGAATACTGTGCTTGCAGAATTATTGTATATTGCACCACATCTTCTTTTTCACCCTTAAAGATATTTTCACAACCTCCACTCTGCTTATTGTCCCGTTTCACATATTGCACCTGTTAACTCCTCATTCCACAAGAACTACCACTTGTAGCCTTAACTCTCTGCTCCAGTCTGTAACTACTTGTGTAAAATCCATTGCTTGATATTGTGAATTAGCAAAGGAATTTTGTTTAATAGTTTTTGCCCATAATATTTACACTGAACTTGAGTAATTATGTTTTTATGTATCATATATGCATTTCTAATACTGCTTGTGTGGTATTTTTGTATAGTCGGTGAATGTGAGATTTAAAGGCAGAGTAGTTTTAATGCTAAGTCTGTTTTCATTGTGAGACTATATTGCTTTGTTTAGCAAATGTGTATCAGTGGTTTGTGCTATAAAATTTGAAATAAATATTTTAAATTAAATCCAAATATTTGTAATCACTGTATGTGTAAAACAGAAGACAATATGCACACTGAGAGTTTTGAACAGTGTTTATGGCAACTGGTAAGAAATCAGCTGAAAGCAGGCATCCGGAACAGAAAAAGAGGGCGTTCCCATCAGCTGATTTCACAGTGATGTCACAAAATGGGTGGGGCCTGGATGGGAGAGGGGGGGAATGGGTGGAGTTATGGGTGATGCGAGGGGCGTGACCTTAGTTCGGTTTTAGCCACAAAGAAAGCTGGCAACCCTAATAACAGCAGGCCTCTATCCAGACTATGCTACCTGTCTAGAACACATAACCTTACAAAAAATGCACAGAAAAGCACAGATAGAGCACTTACAAACAGAAAACGCAACTCTCAGTATGAAAAAGCAATTGATAGTTAAGTAATTCAGTAAAAATGCAATTACAGTAATGAAACACTATCTAGCAATGAAAAATACAGTTAAAACAGTATAAAACAGTATACAAATGCAGTGAATCGGTAAATAAAGGTTTAAAAAGTGCAAAATGTAGTAGATTAGCTGTATAACACAATTATAAGTATTAAGAAGTGCAATTCAATGAAATAAATGTAAGAAATAATTTAGTCTGCTCTTGGAGTATTAGGGAATTTCTGCTTTGTTCCAGTGATGAATCACGACTCCAAAGCCTGGTAAAAACAGAATATAGTTACACCACTCAAAGATATTTAAGTCAGAAAGGCATGTGTTGCCTGAAATGACTATATCTGTCTAATCTGTGGAAGTTCTGTCATGATACATCTCCATATGTATCCATACAACAGGAAGATCCTGCATATGTAAAATATAATTTAGATAAATACATACACTTCATTAAAAATCTAATATTACCTAAATCAAAGGTTCACCAAACTGCTATATTTTCAGGTTTTACTTTTGTGTGTTTTATTTTATCTGTTACAAACACTTTGCAGAACAGCAGTAGATAGTGTGACTAATCAAATAAGCTGGAAAATATGGATAAAACTCTGGGTACTGCACACTGCAGCTAGTGGATAGGAGTACATGAAAAGGAGAATAGCTGATGTTTAATTAAGTTAAGCTGCAGCATCCCATTAAAAAAAGAAAAGTACTAATAGTTTATTAAGAAAGCCAACTAATATATTTAAATTAAAAATAAAAGTAAACTTTCCCTTTTATTCTGGGCACTCAGAACTCAAAGAATATCTTTCTAGGCAAGAGCATTATAAATCAATATACCGTGTTTACAAAAATTAGTGTAAAATAATTGTTGCTGTGGATTACATGGAAAGGGGTGCTAGAGTGTATCAAACAGTGAAAAGATGTCCAAAATTTCTTTCACTTTCCATCACAGTAAAACATCAGCACTTTACACGACAACTGTCTGTCTGGTGGTATGGGTAAGTTGTTAGTGAAACAATTGATTATTGACACAGCAGCACAGTGAGTAATGTTGCCATCTCATAGAACTTGGTTCTCTCTCGAGTATGCATGTTTTCCCTTATTTCTGGATTTTATCCAGACGTAATTTCTGGCATAGTCTAAAAACCCTAAAGACATGTGGTCGGTGAGCTGCTATCCCTCAAATGTGACTGTAGTCAAGTGTGCAGCTGCAGAGTATGTGTGTCTGTGTATGTGTTTGTATCTACATGTATAGGTGTGTGTAGTGTGTAGTGTGTGAGTGTGTGTGTGTGTGTGTGTGTGTGTGTGTGTGTGTGTGTGTGTGTGTGTGTGTGTGTGTGTGTGTGTGTGTGTGTGTGTATCTATATACATCTGTCTATAGCTATCTTTATTTTCATATATATACATATATATATATATATATATACACACACACACACACACACGTATATATATATATATATATATATATATATATATATATATATATATATATATATATATATACATATACACTTCTAAAGCTTGAAGTTTCATAGGTTTAAAATGTTTAAAACTTCAAACTTCAAATTGCAGAGACCAGAAGATTAACGTTCTGAAACATTAAAAATGAAATAAAAAAAATAAAAACTATTTTTTTTCCTAGGGGTCAAGCCCTCCTGCAACTCCCACACCCCCTGCTAAACAAATATACCAACTCCGAGATCACACTGCAGTGAGGAAAATGGTAAATATCCCATTCTGCACTGTACAGTGACCTCTATTCAAAACATTCAATGTTTCAAAACTTCAATCTTATGATCTCGGCCATTTGAAGTTCAAACTTTTGAAATTTGGAGCTTCTGAAGGGGATCCATATATATATACATAGACAGATACAGATATACATGCTTTGCGACAGAGCTGGCTGGTCTGTGCCAGTGTCAGTAAGTGTGTGCATGTGAAGGAAAATGTTATTACCTGTGGGGGCACACAGTATTAAGGGCACATACACAGATGCTGCCAGGCATAAACACATAACACATGTCCTTATCCCTACTCCCAAGAATCTCCTTGCTTGATTCTACCAATGTGCGGGCATTGTTTCTTTAACTTTCCTGACAAACAAACCTCACAAGTATGCACAAGAGTTTGCTATCACTTGTCTAGGAGCATTAGACTGAAAATGTTCAACAAGCTGGAATGCATTTCTGTGATTATAAGTTTTTCAATATCACAATCAAATATGAGTCATGTATACAGGTGGCCATCTTATTACAGTTGAAGTTAAAGAGGTATGATGTGTCTACAATGTCTGACAGCAGCAAGTCAAAATATATGTCTGTGTCCATTTTTTCTTTCACTAATGTCGGGCTCTAAGGTAATAGAGGTTCGGAGATGGAGGCAGTCTTTTGGGGGTTAAGCGTGGGGAGGCATGTTGTCTATATGTATGACAGTAGCAACTTGAAATACATGACAGTAGCCGTTTGTTCTTTAACTTTCATCCCAGTTGAATACTAGAGGGTGTACTTGAGGTCACTTTCTTTTTTGAGAGGCTAGGAATGCAGGCAGTACTCCCACATGTAATATACGTGTCCTCACAAGTATTTGTCTTCTCAGCGTATTGAGAATTACTACTCTATCAGCTTTTAACATTAAGTAATGGACACTGTTTATTTCTGCCTTAAAAGAAAAATAAAATGAGACTGAATTTCTTTCTTTATTTCTGAGTTTTATTCAGGCTGTCAGATCAAAAAATCTCTAAATTCCACTTTAGAGCATCTATCACCTGTGGCTTCAGGGGTCCAAGTAGCCCTCAGACACATTCTTCTTAATACAGTGCAATTTTCATCATATGTTTACTCACAGAATATGAAGAGGCAAAACAAAAAAACTGAAGCATCAGCAAAATTTTATAAGATTTTGCGGAACAGAAAGAAAGCAGTAGATTTCTTTGAAAATATGACCAGGTCCATAGATAAGGTCACAGGATACCTGGACTTGGTGAAGGCTTTTGACACAATCCCCCATTCGGGCATTATTGACAAACTCACCCACCCAAATATCAACCTCTTTTTTGTTAGGTGGGTCACAAATCGGCTCACCAACCATACACATACTATTAAAGTGGGTGACTCCATCTCAACCAATAAACCTGTCAACAGTTGGATTCCACAAGGTGGACTCTCTTTTGTTTGGTATTTACTTTTTGGAAGTTCAGGACAAAACAAAGGCACTGTGGCTGACTAAGTTTGCTAATGACTGCAAACTTTGTACGATTATTGACTCCCCAAATGATGTCAGTGTACTCCAAGAGGGGCTTACACAGAACAACTGGTGCCAAAGCCATGGACACAAAGTAAATGCAAAAAAATTCATCATCATCCCCTTTGGTAAAAACAATGTCCCTACTATCAAATAAACAAGAATACCTTAAGTACAAATGCTGTAGTGAGGGATTTGGGCACACATGTAGACTGTGACCTAAACTTTGAACACCATGTGTCCAGTGTAGTAAGAAAGGCATTATACATTGCACATTTGATTAAAAAAGGCATAGCCTCAAGAGCAAAAGAGGCTATAACCCCCCTATACTCATCCCTTATCAGGCCCATAATTGAGTATAATGCCCCCTTTGGTATGTACCACTACCAGACAACTGCAGCAACTGAAGAGACCCCAGAAATGTTTAACTAAGAAGATCCAGGGTCTTCAGTACATGCCTTACACAGACAGACTGAAGTCTTTATCACTGTACTCAGTAGCATATAGGCTGCTTACAACAGACTTGTGCCTGGTTTACAGAGCAATCTCTGACCCTGACCTGATGAAGTTGCTGCACAGCCATAAGTAAAATGGGCCTAGAATTACCCACTCCAGCAACCTATATCTGGCTTGTGATTTAAATAGAACATGCTGGAGAGACAAATTAATTTCACAGAGGTTGCTACTTCTCTAAAATAGGTTACCAATTCATGTTAAGCAGAGAACCTCTATGACTCTGTTCAAAAGGAGCCTGGATGAATGGATAGGAAACTGCAAATTCTTTCTGGGAACAGTTCCCACATCCCTCTTGGACATGGGCAATCATTACTCATAATAATCTTAGGCACTGACTAGACTTTATCTCTTGAAATATAATGGGTGTAATAGGCTAGACTTAAAACAACCCTCGGGTAATAGCTTAGTAACCTCCTATGAACCTGTGGGCCTAAAAAGCAAAGGGTCCTATAAGTACTGTTTTGATTGAACATGTTTTGTATCAAAATATGTGCTAAAATGCCAGATATCTTTTTGCTTTTAGTAGTGTATATATATATATTTTTAATACCTAATCTAAAATAAGCTCAAATCCGTGGTGGTGCAGCGGTAATGTTGTTGCCTCACAGCAAGAGGTTCTCCCGTTCGATTCTCGGCTGGAGTGCGGGAAGTGCCTTCTGTGTGGAGTCTGCATGTCCTCCTCGCGGTTGGGTGGGTGTTCGAAAGACATGTGTAAATGGGCATGCCTTTATTGAAGTTTGGACGTTGAGCTGGCAGCTCGGCGTTCGTGAAAATCTACTGCCAATCATTAGCAGACCGGAGTTCCGCTGTGGTGACCCCTAACCGGGAAAAGCCGAAAGACAAACAACAACAACAAGGCTTTTTGGGGGTGGCTGTGGGATGGGAGATGGCAAACCTTCCTGCTAACAAAAATGGTACAGAATGACCCCCACAGCTGTTAAGACCAGCCTACTTTTCACTGTTTCCCATCTTTCAGAATTATATTATCTGAGGAAGCAGTCATGATGTACATAGAGTTGCAAAACACCCTGTATAGATAAAATCAACATGCCTTGGTAGAAGATATTACCTCATGCTGTGATTCTAAAAATAAATTATCTGGGCACACAATAGCAAATTAAGGCAGTCTCTGTGCAATGTTTAATTGAAAGGGTTTACTTCCATAGGATAAAGGTCTCACATGAGATGCTCTTGTATCTGGGTACCACTGATACATATTCTTTCTAGTTATATATGTTTCCTTTTGTGGTATCCTGTGTTGTAGGTTGTGTTGTAGGTTGTAACTCTAAGGAAAATAGAGGAAGCCTTCCTCAGCAGCAAAATAAAAGAGAAATACCTGCTTTATCTATCAAAAACAATGTAGTATGCTAGTGTACATGGTAAGGGGTGATCATGAGCTCTCTCAGTCACCAGGGTTCATTTGTGGTTTAGAATTTTAGAAAGCAGATAATGATCAGATATTACTGAATAACATAAGTCCCTCCAAATAGATTTGAACTTTTAACAAATTTATCATGATAGTTGCATAAAATAACAATTCTGTTAACGTATACCTTTACTTGGGCCAACTTACAAAGGTCAAATTTCCAGAACATCAGTTTTTACAAGATCAAGACTTTATGACTGAAACCCAGAAATCATGACAGGCTGAAACATTGACACAACAGAGTAGTGAATGGTGGCAGTAGTTGATTCTGCAAGATTGCACTACAGCAGGAACTGGGGGTTTGCCCTTTCTCCACTCTAGTATGATTTTGGAGTTAGTATATTTAATTTGCAGGGCATGGGGGTGCAGTCTCACACTTTGGCAGTGCAGGGGGGTTGCCTTCATGCAAAAAAAAAAAAATTGCTTTCAGTGTTTTGGGCTTTCAGAGTTCCAGTCAATCAATTTTCATGTATTTCCTATTATCTGGTCTAATTCTTATTACAGCTGATACTCTGGAAATTTGATCTTGTGACATACAGCCCCTTAGTTGTAGATATTTAGTGCATTATTGTCAGTATTTGCATAATTTAAAAGTCACTACTTTATACAGGGGAACTAGTTTGACTAGATTTCAATCTATGCTTGACTCTGGGCGGAATTTAATAAAGCCTACAAGGACTTTTTTCCCAAGTAGGCATTGTGGTATACTGCTCACATGAAAGTAAGCAGGTTTGCAATCCAGTAAACACAGCTGGGCGGCGCACACTCACACGCTAACACAGAAGTATCCGTGGTATGCAAATCACCTCATAAGCAGGTAAATTGCATAGAAATGAGGGAGGTAGAGTAATCCAGCAAGTGGACAGGCAGTCCTGTAGACCCAGTGTTTTTATTTGCAGTGTACACAGAAAAATTCTGTGTACAGGAATTTAAACACACAACAGGGGCTGCAAAAGTGTAGTTCAATGGACAGAAATAGGATAACAGACACAGATATGTGCAAAATTATCCACCATGTGTCCAAAACCATGTGGGAAATACTTTAAAATAATTTTATTTTTTTAATGATCTTTGTATGTTTGCATGGCGAGCCACAGTGTGCAAGCATGCTGCTATGAAAACAAAAAATAAAAAAGATTGTAAAAAACAAATTTATTAGTATATGACAGTAATGTATTATAGGACCCTACGTGGAGTATCTACAATGCTGGAATGGTGGTGTTGCCAATGAGGCAGAGCCTGGAATCATGTAGTTTTCAGGTTGTGTGCATAGATCCCTATGCAAATGAGGTGGGGTTACTGAAAAGCACAGATGGGTATCCATGTCCACAGATCCCATCCGTGTAGGTACAGAACCATGTTGGTTTCTAGAGAAGAGGTAGCTGACATCAAAGGGGGGTGGTGTCTGTGGACTTGTAAGCTCATTGGAGCTCAGCTGCACCTGTTCGCACAGCACAGACAGCCTAATTCCACATTTATTGCACTGCAACATTTACTGTATATACGTTATTGCAGCTGATGCTTTACTCTCTCTTACTTATTTAACTACAGTTAGCATAATACATCCATACTCAGTACACTCATGGCACAACCTGGCCATGTGCACAGCATGTGATTCAACATTGCGAGCCCTCTCAGCTACAACTGTTGGGAGAGAAGCACATCATTATGCATGCCAGTTTTGCAGACATTCAGACTACATATTGGTAAAACTGAGGAAAACGTACTTACATACTTGTGGGGCATTCCCTGCCCTCTCTTCTTGAACCCATCTGTTCAAGTGTCCCCTCTTCCATCTTTTCAAGTTGTCATGGTGGTGACGACACTGCTCACCTGTGCGGGGGATACTAGTGACACTGGTGTGTTCTCTGACCAGCCGGTCCCAGGCCTCTGCCTTATACTCCGAGCCCTGAAAACTGCCCAGCAGCAGACTGTCTGCATAGTTTTGTACAAGGAGCCCAACTATGAGCCTGGACTCCAGAATACCCCAACGCTGCACCCAAAAGCCTGCAGCTTCACCATTGCCAACCATTTTATACTATCAGTGATAGAACTCTGCTGGATTCTGCCATATTCGTGCCTATTGGGCTTAATATACCCTGTTTTCCCACCTTTACATGTCACTGGGCAACATTCAAAAAAGTGCTGCACCATTTAGCAATGTGCAAAGAAGTGCACCTGAGCAGAGAAGCAAGAAAACTCGAAGAACCTTAGTCTTAGCAGAGCTTAGCAGCATGCAAATCAGCCAAGCAGAGCTGAGCAGCGCTCAAACATTGACAGCTGTTACTATGTTTATGAGGAGCTTATCAGGTCTAAGAACAGTTGTCTAGAGCTTAGCAGAGCGCAGTGGGGACATCTTTTATAATAGAAATGCATAAAATGTATATTAAAATGAAGTACATATTTTCCCTTCCATGTATTCAAACCCTGGATCTACTGCACATGAAGCTGTAACTCTACCCATTTAGCTACAAGGATATTAAGAAACCCAGCATACCTTCACATATACCACTGAGCAACCTATGAGCAGTGCTGAGCACCATGTCACGCTGCACAAACACGCTTAAGCACACCTTTAAATAAATAAATAATTGCATCCAGTTTCTAGTTTTAGATGTCTGGCAGGTGTCTGCTATCTTATACGTGAGCACAGCTTGGCATTGCAGCACTCTTATCCATACCGTGCAAACATTCTTTTTTAAAAAAAAAAAATCATAAAAATAACACAAAGGAAAATAAATATAAATAAAACAAAGGATATTGCATGGAGTCTCATATTCCTCTGCAGCCACGGCTAATACTACACTTCTCCCTACACTGATTCAATAACGGTGTTCCTCGGCTCATCCTTGACAATGTGTCATCATTAATATGCATGATGTGCTGCTGAGTGGGAATCATGACCACAGACACGGATATATTCTGTGTAGGCTCTACATGGTGCCTACATGGATTTTATTAAATCCTGAGGTCTATTTTTTTTTGCTTGCAAGTCATTTGACAACTGTCTGGCCAAAATATTTTGGCCAAATGTCATTTGTGAGAATGCTGACCTGAATGAAAGTTTCTCTTGAATGATTGAATAGCATACCACTTTCATACATGTGATGACTTTAGGGTTATAGGTGGGGCTTCATTTAGCATTAAGGCTGATGTCTAGATTTGGTTTCTATTAGAGCTAAAGTCTGCTTTAGCTTTGTACACTTTTGGGGTGCTGTATATTACAGAAGGGGACTGGATAACTGCACCCCACTAGAAATGCTATGGGTTATTATATGTTAAACACTGGGCAGTGCGTGATAGTCACATGTAAGAAACAGAGATCAGAATGAGGTCACACATCAGTAGTGCATTGCTTCCCTAGTACCTTTATCTTCTCTCTATCTCAGAAGAAGAATGAAAGAAAAAGATGTTGAAATGTACCATATAAAGTGCTTTCTCATTGGTCAGGTGTATACAAGTCATATGGGTAAACACATCTGTATTTGAGTTCTTTATAGTTTATTGTAACTTTTTCTGGTCAGACTATGTGTTGCATAGGTGACCTACCTTCATGGTGTAAAGAAATGGAGTACAGACACATAGACCTGAGTTCATACAGTGGATCTGAGTAGTGGAGGAGATGAATGAAGTTGAATGGAAATGGCAGAGTGAGGACAGTCTTTCTTACTTGGTAAAAGGGCAGTGGTTGAGTTCTCTTGCTTAAGAATTACCTAGGAAATTGCCAGGAGCTGGCAACATCACCAGGGATAAAAATCACATGCACAACAGCATTGCAAGAAGTGCACAGTGCATTCACTTTTTTGTATGGAGTTGCTGAAAATACACTGCACTATTTGTCTGTCTTTCTGTCTAGCGATCTATTTATCTGCTGTTCTCTCTCTCTATCAGTTTACCTGTCACCAGTAGCTGTTGATATTTATTCTGTTAACTGGGTGGACTATACTTGATAAAATCAATTTAAAGATGGTACTCTGGGCAAAAATCACCCATGCTGGAAAAAAGTGTATAGAATGCAATACAAAAATGTGTTGAAAAGGATGAAATAGCAAACCTAAACAAATAAAACATGTACTCAGCATATGTACTGTTCTATTACATTTACGTACAGTACTTGTTCACCCTTCAATGACTATCATTTAATGCAATTTGCAAATTGAAACAAGAAGATGTTTGCTTATGCTGTGAAGTGTACCTCTAAATAAGGGTGTCAGTACTTTCGGCATGGAATAGCCTTCTGTATATCTCTTGAAAGTAAAGACAAGGGCACAAATTCTTAACTGAAAAGAGAGATTAAGGGTTGAAAGTTTTAAAGCCATTCAAACTGTCTGGCAATTTAACTGAAGAAGAATGTTTACTTTAGACTTCTGGCAAGTAGTGTCCCTGATTTTGCAGTTAGGATTTTGCGTATCTTCTAAGATTTCATGGGATCTACTATGAATAATCACATTTTGTTAATAAACATGATTATTAAAATCACAAATATATTAAACCTTGGGATGCAACTAGTCAGATTAACTATAGGATCACAAACTTGGAAATGCACTCACTTTTTTAATCTTTTCTGTGCCTGGCTGCCATGAAAGGGCAAACCATTGATTTTTTAGGTTTTACGTTCTGAGTACTGGTCGTCTATCCAATGACAAACAGTAGAGATCTCCATTTCATAACAGGATCTAAGTTTATTCTTTGGTTTGTGCCATGTGTTTATTCTTGATAAGAGTTTGCAGTATTTTTCAAATTGTGTTTTACTTGTGAATGCCTAGTACTCACTTAATGTTCTATTTTGAAAGGTCAGCCAGTTGACATTGCTTAGCAGGACACAGTGGAGTGCAGATGAGAAGTTTGCTGCAGATTTGACACGTCTGTTATAGACACTGCCAAGTCTACTTAATAAATGCTTGTTAAGATTCCTCATAACTAGGGTACCATCCATGAGTTCTGCCATGAGTAAAACCTGTGCTAGTGTAGATCTACATTCTGATGTAAAAAAGATCTCCTATCCTATGCAGTACACTCAACATGTATGTTTTTGGGGGCTGGCTATGAAGTACCATCAACTGCTTGCCTACAAAAGTAGATGGCATTACTTTTTTTTTAACTGAAAATCAGTCTAACAGCAGCAGTGCAGTGTGTGAGGAAGCCTAACTTTATGTGCCAGTTTAACAAGGGTAGAAATGCAAGTTAGTCACTGTACTAGCAAGCCAAAGGAATGTGAAGGAAGAACATAATAAAAATCTGAGTTAGTTAAGTATGACTGCTTTGTTATATGCTACACTTTCTACCAATTGGCTATAAGCTGAGAGTACCAAAAAAAATAAACTGCCCCCTCCCTTCACATACAGTGATATAGAATGTTAACATCAGAAAAGATGGGGTGCAGTTTTTGGGGTCAGATGGTCATTCTGACAGGGACCAAAAATAGATATAAAAATTATCACGCAGGATAGCAGCCTTCCTCCACTAAAATGGAAAATAATATTTTCAGACATTAATTCTCCACAAGTTAGTCCATTTCTGTTTTTTGGACTTAATGCATTTATTTACACTCTAATAAAAATAATGTTAAACATTGCATTGCATGTCTGACAAACAAGTGATAGTCTGCCTCTCTGAATGTAAGGCAATATGATTTTGAAAAAAAACAAATAGGATAGTTAATAGATTTTCTTCAGAGGGCAGGTAAGCAATGAAAATAAGCCAAACTATGTTGCCTATGAAGTGTGTCACCTCTAGTACTCGTTTGGAAAAGATGAATAGCAGTTTGCTTTGTTTTGCTTTACACACAATTCAATGAACATGGTATGCATAACTTCTCTAATGAACTGCTACCTTTATGATGTACAGGTGTTACAACAACGTGCTTGTAAAATACACAATTTATCTCAAGCTCGGTTATAGAGAAGTCGGGGCCTGTTCCATCATGCATTAGTTATAATGCAGATGATCAGTCCTGGATGGGATGCTAATTCATTTTAGACTTTAATACTAGTTTATGATATCAGATTCTTAATCTGCTTTCCTAATTCCTGCTTGATCTCTTCTACTTTCAAATCTACTATTATTAACTGCTAAGTGACAGTTTTTACCACTGCACTCACTTTCTTACCTCCTGATACTTCGCAAAATATAATTCCAGAGTTCAAAAGCTCTGGGTGTATCATGTTCCACTGCTTTCTAGAGCAAGCAGTGTTTTCTCGTTGCTGTGGTGAAGTATCAGAATTGTATTTCAGGCTTCTTATATAATTTCCCAGGTCATTAATTTCACAATAGCCAGTCCTTTCTCACATTTACCACTTCATGTCTACTTCCATTTATTCCGTTATACACATTTCAAACACTGTTGAATATTTAATTAGACACTAGTCTAAAATTCATTATTTCTTGCTTATTATGTATTCTTCTTTGATATGCACAGTTTAAGATCCTGAGAAGCATTTTAAATATAATAATCTGTGGTGAGTACCCTTCCTCATTGTATACACTGCCATTGATTTTTCAGCATTGTTTTGGAAGTAACTGCCATCTCTCAGTTTTCTTTCATCCATGTTTTCTGAATTTAACCTCTGCACAACTGAGACATTTTACTTTCACCACACACACACTGAAAATAAATAAAATCCGCTGTGCTCTGCATTAGGCAGTATTATCTCTTGATATAATAGGGAATGTATAAGGATATATTTTCCCCCAGATTAGAAATACCAACAGCCCATAGGGCCTCTACAGTCACAGTGAAGTGGTTATTAAGTATCAAGTCAGATTTATTTCTCAGAAGCCAGAGATGGTTCAGTTTTTCCCTTTAATTGACTTTTGTAGAAAATGTTACAGCTTGGCCTACCTCAAGCATTGACAAAGTTACACTGCCTCGTTTCGCTGTTGTTAAATATTCCATTTTCACTTATAGTTACACCAGTTCCCATAAGCTGCTTCTCTCTTTCCTCGTTCCCTATCTTTGTTCTCAAGCAGGTTTTATTTTTGTTTTACTTTTTCTTGTGTCATATTTATAAAGACTTGCATCATTTCAGCTTTATAACATTAAATATATGGTCATCAGATACTGACCACAAGTCAAAAAACAGTTCATTATCTACTTGTTTGAAAGATTTTACTAGGTAATATTGTTATATTAATTACATTTTTGCATACTTTGGTCTAATATAGCCCTATTGAATGTACATAGTAATATAATTGTCTGTGTATCACTGTCTATTTACATTCCAGGCAACTACTGTACCAGCTACCTAGTTATCCTCATGTATAACATTCCTTTTTTAGTAAACTGTAAAATTATGTCTGTTAAATGTGTAATTTGAATGTCACTGTTCTAATTGCTGATGCTAAAGTCTATCTTTAATGACTTTCTTGCTGTTGTCCTCTTATTCTCAGAGGGAAAAACAAAATATGGTAAGCATTTACCTTTTAAGTGGATTATATACATAACATCCTACTCTAACTGTACATCAATTTTTATAATTTTGAAATAAAAGTGGGATAAATATTCGGTAACTTTTTGAAATGTTGAGACCCAGTAGAGCTAGTCCTGAAATATGGCGTGCCAAAACTCTTTGTTCCAATAAAACTTTAGCACGGCCTGTGCATATAGCATAGAGCGATAAACCACAGACAACCCCCTAAGTGACATTAGTTCAAATAGTAGCTCAGATTCTTGAAGACACAAGCAAAGTAGATGGGCACACCTATTCCTGGTGGAGGGAATGGAGGGAAGAAGAGTCCACAATGCAGAATGCATGCACACCTGTTCATTTCCCTGATGAAGACTGGGGAAACAATGGCATGACATGTCCTGCGGCTTGTTGGGACAGTCCTGCTGACATCTATCTCTTGTGAAATGGAGGGACAGTGCAGTGCTGGTACCTATTGTATGTCTCATCCACAGGGGCACATACAGTGAGTAGAGTAAAAATGTAAAAATCTGGAACCACCCCAGATGGCTGTCTATACCACAGCTTCTCTCAAATAAATCTCATCCAAGGAGATGGGGAAAACACATGGGACAATTTGTGGAAAAGAGGCTGGTGATCTCAGGCCACAAGAGCAGACGCCAAAAATAAATAAAAAAAATCAATCAATAAATAAATAAAAATTAATATTAAAACAGGACACAGAATTTCTTCTTCTGCAAGAAACTAAGATTGTTCCCTGCCCTATTTTCACAGTCATGACTTGGTTAATTACATTCTACATAAAAAATAAAAATGGCAAAGGTCCTGATAATTTAGTAGAATACAAAATACACTGTTTCCTCTGAGGACTATGAAAGTATAATACAGTTACTGTGGCACCTTATTATAATATGAAACATAAATGTACATTTCTTTGAGGATGCTCAATATGGATGTTAGTCTTCTGTCACACTTTAAAAGAACTCTCCGTTATTCCCAGCATTCCCAGCCCAGGTACAAGTTTCCCCCCATGTCTGGAACTTGAGCAATAAACTCAGCTCAGGGGAGATGTTTGGCACAGTGATCAAGAACTGTGTCTGCATTCCTAGCCTAAGCTAACATACATGGCATAAGGAAACCTAGTGAGATAAAATAAAGCAGTAATCCATCACCTAATTTAACCCCTTGGATACCCAAACAGAGAATATTTAGACAATATAAACTCTTTACAGCAAAGCTGTGAAAATCTTCAGTACATAAAAAAAAATCCTTGCTAACTACAGACTCGAGGTTATTACCAGGTAGCCTGTCCGCATAACAGGGACTGCAGGAGGTACATAATTCATCCAAGGAAAAGTGCAGAAAGAGTGGGAGTTCCTCTGGCACTAAGAGTATTATATGACATTATAGCTAGGGTGTCTACCCTCATGTAGCTCTACTGTAAACCAGTGAGTGTCATGAGGAGAAGGGATGAACTCAAGTTAAAAGCCTCCCCCTCACAGACACTGTTCTAAGACACTTTTGATGGACAATGCATCAGCAAAAGTTTTCCTTCCCAGTGTCACAAGTCTAAACAATAAGCTGACCAAAGTCTGAGAACTGCTTGCATTTGAAAGGCATCTATACATCAGTAGTCTGAGAAAAATTGTTTAAATACCAAGACAGCACTCCTCCATTCCTGAGTTTAGTTCCTACCATGCCTGCAGACTCATTGGCATCTGTGGTGGCATACCCATGTTTGTCAGAGACCATATTGTCTCTATTCAGATCCCCAAAGACGCATAAAAGGGAACTTATCCAACTCCATATCACACTCAGCAAAATCAACTATCAGTTTTTCACCTGTTACAGGACACCTTCCATGGAGTTCATATCAGGTTTCTAAACATCATGGATAAAAATTCAGGAATACTTTAACTACCTATCAATTGGTTAGAGAACCTACACCTCCAGCAGAGGATGTGCAAAGAAGTTTTTAGATTTAATAAATAAAAACTCAATAGACCAGATAGATTCTTGCCTGACCAGAGGACAAAATATTTGTGACCTGGTACTTATAAATGTAAATGCACAACTCCTGTAGGAACTCTATCTCTGATTAAATCATGAGCTGGTAACCTATCCCTCAAACTATCTAAACCCTTTATATTAAAGCACGCAAATCTCGTAAAATTCTAGGACAAAGTCATATGACTTAATTAATTACAGCCTAGAAATGTCTGCAGGACTTTATGGTGTTATATTTATATCTGTCTGATGCCTCTAGACATCAAATATTGTCTGTCTATGTTTGCATTAATAACTCCCAAACTGTGCTACATACATGGTGTTAAAATATTTCATCTTAAAGCATAAATAATGGCAAATACAATGGTATTGATATTTGACTTCTGTCTTGTGCAACTAAAGAGATATTGAAGAGTGTATAATATTGGCATTGTATTTGTCATATTTCTCTAAATATCTCAACAATCAAGTAACACAGACAGACCTGGTTGGTCTCATATGAAAGCTGACAGCTCACGAAAGAAATGCTGCTGGCAGTATGTGCGTTAAATGGTTACGAAGATGTTGTCAGTTGTTTTGTATAACACTACACAATTCATATTTGCTGTGCTTATTGTGGTTTATAGAAGAATCATCCAGTTTAAGCCTCAGAAAGAAATCAATGTGTCCACAGTAAAGATTGTTTTCTGCTGAATTGTTTGCCATTTACAGTTTTCTAGTAGCATCTATGGCTTTAGACATACTAACATTTGTTTGAATTGTGCGGCAATAACTTCATTTATTTCAAAAGGCTTAGGCCACACCCACTGGAAGTTAGGGTACAAACTCAAAAGGGCTTCATTGGAGGGAATGAGTTAAAGCAATACCGCCCCAAAGCAGATTAGAGCCTTAGCTGACTCATGTAATGCCAGTGATATACCCTGATGCTGAACTCCTCAATTATAAGTTGAAGAGAAAAAAAAAATCCATTCCCCTAATCTGGTGCTCCAGGCCAGGTTCATTCTTCCTGCTCAGGAGTTGAGAATCAAAAGGATCAAAGACTTACTTCTGGAATTAAAAAAAAAACTTTTCTCTTTAAAAAAAAAATAAAGCGACAGCTAACTGCAGTCCTACCCTTGTTCTGCCTATTGAGCATGGAATCAGTATGTTTTACAATTGAGTTAGCACTTGCATGGATATCAGAAGCTGATTTATTCTTGTTAGATACTGGCGTATGTAAGAGTGGTACAGGATATGTACGAGGGTAGTGTGGCAGCGGTGAGGTCTGCAGTGGGAGTGACAGATGCATTTAAGGTGGAGGTGGGATTACATCAAGGATCAGCTCTAAGCCCTTTCTTATTTGCAATGGTGATGGACAGGTTGACAGACGAGATCAGGCAGGAGTCCCGATGGACTATGATGTTTGCAGATGACAATGTGATCTGTAGTGAGAGTAGGGAACAGGTGGAGGAGACCCTGGAGAGGTGGCGATATGCTCTAGAGAGGAGAGGAATGAAGGTCAGCAGGACTAAGACAGAATATATGTGTGTGAATGAGAGGGAGGATAGAGGAATGGTGAGGATGCAGGGAGTAGAGGTGGCGAAGGTGGATGAGTTTAAATACTTGGGATCAACAGTTCAGAGTAATGGTGAGTGTGGAAGAGAGGTGAGGAAGAGAGTACAGGCAGGGTAGAATGGGTGGAGAAGAGTGTCAGGAGTGATTTGTGACAAGTGGGTACCAGTAAGAGTGAAAGGGAAGGTCTACAAGAGGGTAGTGAGACCAGCTATGTTATATGGGTTGGAGACAGTGGCATTGACAAAATGGCAGGAGTCAGAGCTGGACGTGGCAGAGTTAAACATGTTAAGATTTGCACTGGGTGTGATGAGGGTGGACATGTTTAGGAATAAGTATATTAGAGGGTCAGCCCAGGTTGGAAGGTTTGGAGACAAAGTCAGAGAGGCAAGATTATGTTGGTTTGGACATGTGCTGAAGAGGGATGCAGAGTATATTGGGAAAAAGATGCTAAGGATGAAGCTGCCAGGTAACAGGAAAAGAGGGAGGCCTAAAATAAGGTTTATGGATGTGATGAGAGAGGACATGCAGGTGGTTGATGTGACAGAGCAAGATGCAGAGGACAGGAAGAAATGGAAACAGATGATCCGCTGTGGTGACCCCTAACAGAAGCAGCTGAAAGAAGAAGAAGATGATACTGGAGTGTTATGCTATTGCTGACATATTGTTATAGAGGTGTACGTGATGAAGAGTTGTGTGTAGTAAATGTATTTAGTGGGGTTCACTGATACCTTCACTTCAAAGTTCTAGGCTATGTTTTTGTTAATCCTGTCAGAAGCCCATGAAGCATGTGTATGGTTAAATTAAAGGAGAGACAGTCCTGCCATTTACAGGGAAGAGATTTTGAGAGCTTAAATATGAAGCTTATACATGTTAATGCTAACACTACTTTACTAATCCAGAGTATGAGCAGGTAGGGCAGGTGGAGTGTTCCGTAAATGTAACTTATTCACCAAATGTCTGCTCTATCCAACAAAGGAATAGCCATGCTGTAAGCCCATTTTTCCAAAATACAGGAGCAGGCCCCGATCATGTGAAAGTAGTCAGCTCCATGTTTGCCACAATCCTAGAATATACTAGACGTTGCACGATTTCATCTAAACAGCTTGTCTGGAGAGTGCTGCCACTTGTGCATTAGCCTGAACATAGTGAACTGCAGGTGATGGGTATTCTTTGGAGAAATTCATTAGAAGTGATCTAACCCATACTGATTTAGGGTACTTAACATTCAAAAACTTTAATGATTTGTCATAAGGCCAGACCTCAATGAAGTTTTTGTCATAGAATTGCTCCTTATAGAATACACTGATTCTTAAGATTTGGGGCATCTTATTATCAAGAAGGAATCAAATGGCAAACTGAGCTGTTGGATTCCATTTCACCAAACTTCTTCTAGCTTTAAATTCCATGACTAACCCTTGAAGTGGAAGGCATTGCCACCATAGTATGTTGCCATAACCCAGCCTTGATTTTAGAATTATAAAATCCACCAGCCTGTGCATTTTTATGCAAATGATGTCTTGAAAGAATTCAATATCAGCTTTCCCCAGGTATTCTAGTGACTCATGGAGTCATCAGTTCTAAACTGATATCTTCAACAGCCATACGTCTATTGATAATTATAGATTTCACCCATGATTCCTGTCGCTTTTCTGTTAGGACACGAATAGACAAATCTTCGTGGGTTATGTTCAAGTAGCTTTATTATATGCAAACACATTACTATTGTTGACTATAGACTGTAACTTATATACAATTAATGACTATGATCATGCATGCTCACTCCCTAGCTGTTCCTTCAAAATGGCACCAAGATTGTGCATGTTTGCAGGTTATACAAGTACACGTACAGTCTTGCATGCTTCTTAAAGACATAAGCACACAAACTTTACACTCTGATCTAAATCCTCCCTCTTTGAGAAATAGATCATACAATTGTTATGGGACTGTTTGGCATGCAGAAATCACAGGTAATCTATAGACATGCATTATACAATGTTAAACATAAAGGTATGTACAATCAAGTCCACGTTGCTGCCTATTTCATACTTGGTTTAGACACTCGTCCATATCGTGTGGCATAAAACTGGGAATTAGATTTAGCAACTGGGAGAGTTTCTGCAA
Source organism: Protopterus annectens (assembly GCF_019279795.1). Classification (NCBI taxonomy): domain Eukaryota; kingdom Metazoa; phylum Chordata; order Ceratodontiformes; family Protopteridae; genus Protopterus; species Protopterus annectens. The sequence goes on from NC_056751.1 coordinate 652,075,238, forward strand.
AATGGTTGACCTATGGAATGTTTGAATCACTTTCTGGAAAAGAATCAGACTTTTCAACACATTCTGGTCTGGAACAGTGTCTGACTCACTCTTTGGTTTAGAGTTTGCATCACAGATACAATGTTGTGACTGCAATGATGTTGATTCTGGTACAGGAAGAAGATGTTTGTGATTTCTCCTATACTCCACTCCCACAGAATTTACCACATAAGATCTTGGCTCTGCACAGATGCCTGTAATCTGTCCTATTTGAGCAAAATCTTTTGTTGTCTGGACTCATTCTATCTCTCCTTCCCTCAACGGACAAAGTAATCTGCTCTATCTGTCATAACTAGATTTCTGGATATTACGTTTCGTAAACAATTGAGCCTGGATGGTGTTAGTGTTTTTAGATTTAGGCTGTAGCAAACTTGAACAAACATGTAGCATAGTTCTATTTTGCCTGGAAAGTAGTCTTTGAGCAAGTGAGCCAAGAATATCATCATGGGGCTTGTTTCTGAGATTAAGTAAATTCAAAAATACATCAGTATTGTCATGCTTTGACCTTTCAGGTAATTGCTTTGCACTCTGTACTGACTGTTCAGCTAGACCATTGGACTAAGGATATTCAGGACTACTAATATGTACAAAGTCCCATTCTTTTGCAAATTTCTGAAACAACTGGCTAGTAAATTGAGTACTGTTGTCAGAAAAAAGTTTGTGTTGTCTACCATGAACTGAGAAATGACGTTTCAGCTTAGTGATAACAGTAGCTGAGGTTAAGTTTGGTAGTAGATCAATCTCAAACTAATTTGACAAACAATCTACCAAAAATAAGTAGTTTTGATTGTTCCATTCAAAGATATCAGTTACTACAGCAGACCAAGATAGTTCAAGAACTGGATTTAGCTGAAGTGGTTTTCTCTGTAAATGCGGTCTAGTACTACTGCAAAATCTGAATATATGTTTGTTGTAAGGAAGCGGGAATAAGAATTTTAGGACCTTTGAAAATAATACCATCTTCCATCAACAAATAATCTCTATAAGGAAAATACTCTTGCACCTCAGGTGATACACTAGATTGCGTTGATGGCCATCCGACATTAATATAGCGATTGAGCTTCTGTGAAATTGGATCAGTCTGAGTGTAATCTCTTAACTTATCAAGTCTAGTGGTGGAAAAATTATGCACTGACATCACAACAGAGTCTAACGTCTCTAAATCAAGCTGTTCTGTTATATTTCTAGGGGATCTGGATAACGTATCAGCTAGATAAAGTAATTTGCCTTTAGTGTAGACCAATTTGAAAACTTCAAAAACACCACTCCACGAACCAACTCACCAAAGAAAGAAAAAAACACTGAACAACTGGAGAAACGGTCACCATACACTTTTACTGTGTTCCTAGTACTTTGGCATCAAGCCTTCCAGGTAATAATCATACACAAGAATGGTGTACTTTATATACATTTCACTACATTCATTATTCAGTTCAATTATACAATAACTGATCAAGTAATCAGTGAGTCAAGAAAATTAAAATCTAAAGTGCATTCTGAGTAGTAAAGTGCTTCAGAAACATTCAAATTGCATCAAAACATATAAAGTGCAACCCCTTACATTCCTATAGCATTTAACATTATAATTTAAGAAGTTAATACCAAAGCACTTATGCATCTCTAGATTAACAAATACTAAAACATTTTGCCCTACAATGGTTAATCAATGAGTCAAGAAAATTTAAATCTACAGTGCATCCTGAGCAATTAAAATGCTTCAGAAACATTTAAAGTGCATCAAAAATATTTAAAATGCAAGTTCATACAAAAGCACTTATACATCTCTAGATTAACAAATACTAAAACATTTTGCCCTACAATAGTTGATCAATTAGTCAGTGAGTCAAGAAAATTTAAATCTAAAGTGCATCCTGAGCAATTAAAGTGCTTCACAAACATTTACAGTCCATCAAAAACTTTTAAAATGCAACCCCTTACCTTTCCATTGCATTTAACGTAATAGTTTAAGAAGTTCATTCCAATGCACCTATAGATTAACAAATGCTTAAATATTTAAATACGGCTATGAGGTCTCGGAGTTTGCGAGTGTCATTCTTTTCGTCCACAGAAGCAAGCAGCAGCATCAACAGCAAGAAAAGTGTTTTGTTTGTGGAATTGAGTGAAGGAGGTGTCCAGCAGGCTGAGCAAAGCAGTGGTCAGAGAGTGAGCCCACAGCAATCAAAAACCAAGTGCAACCAGAGGTGGCAGAACAGGAAGAAATGAAGAAAATTAGAGAACTGGACATTTTGGACTTAACATTACTAATGATGTTGTTGTCACATGTAATGAGCATAATAACAGGAATGTCTTGAATAATGTAAATAGTTCACATTCAGTGAGTCAAAGTGAAATGTTAAATATTATTAATCTATCAGATTTACAATTAGATGATAACATGTATAGTTTACTTTTGAAAGGAATGAAACTTGTGCCAACATATTTTCCAGCATTGATAGACAATGTTAGAAATATGTGCTTTTTGTCACAAACTACATTTACATTTTTTTCTAAAACAAATTCAGAAAATACAAATGGTAATGTAATGTGCAGCACTGATGTGGATGAGGAACCGTTGCTACATTTGCCACTGCATGAAAATGAGTTAGTAGACATTTTTGCTTATGAACAAGAGCTTGAAAGTAATAGGGACAGTGCTGGGGATGGTTTTTCATACTACATTGGCTATGGAAAATTTAGTGTTCCTAAGGTTCCTTATGTTAGAACTTTTTATCCACCTAGTACTATCTCAACCATAATACATTTTGAGAAGGTGTTATACAAACAGTTGCAAGTTGAATATAAGAAGTTTTATGACAGTTATAAGCCCTATAACTTGAGAAAGCATGAACAGAATGCATTAAGGCAGTTAAGAAGCTTGAATAAAGATTATGTTTTTGCACAGGCAGATAAGGGGGGCAATTGGGTAATGATGTCTAGAGTGAAATACAACAATATGGTGAAGGAATTGTTGCAGGAAGTTGGTGTTTTTGAACAGGTGCAGTCAAATGTTTTGGATGCATATAATGAGTTGTTGCTGGAATTACTTGAAAAGGGAGAGAGACTGGGATTTTTTTCCACCACTGATGTCAAAAAGTTACACATAAAATATTCTAGAATTGCTAAGTTTTATGCCATTCCCAAGGTACACAAGGACTTATCAACCCCCCCCCCTGGGAGACCCATAGTGTCAGGGATGGGGGAATATCTCCAGAATATTGGCATTTTTCTGGATGCACAGTTGAAAGTACATTTGAAGCGAGTCCCTTCACACATTAGAAATGGTAAAGAGCTCACAGACACTTTGGGAGATACTAAGTGGCAAGAGGATTTTTTCTGGGCAACTGTTGATGTTAAGTCCTTGTATAACAATATTTCTCATCAGTGGGGTCTGGAAGCAGTAGCCAGACTATTGGGGGAAGGTCCCAGAACAAGTTATATTTTACAGCTGTTGGAGTTTGCACTGACACACAATGTATTTAGTTTTGAGGACAATTTTTTTTCTACAGAGAACAGGAACTGCTATGGGGGCATATTTTGCCCCATCTTATGCCATAATTTTTATGTTTTTTTTTTTTTTTTTGAGGAGAGCTGTGTTTATAGGAATACAAATTTTTTGGAAAGTTTTATAGTTTTCAAATGCTATTTTGATGATTTGTTTTTTATATGAAGAGGGGAGATAGTCTTTCTGAACAGTTCATGTTAGAACTAAATCAGAATCAGTATGACATCACAGTATCCTATCAAACTCATAGACATAAGATACAGTTTCTAGATTTGGAGTTATTTGTGGATAAAGACAAGCTAGTGTCTTTTAAACCATTTTATAAGGAAACAGTGGCTAATAATTTTTTGAGTGCAGACAGCATGCATCCCGAACATTTACCTGATTCTCTCCCTTATGGAGAATTCAAGCACATTAGTGACGGTGTTCATGACAGAACCACATTGGATGGGGAATTTAACATTGTTAGATGCAAGTTGGTGAAGAGAGGGTATTCTAGCCAGGTGATAAATAGGGTTGAGGAAAAAGTGAGAAAGCAAATTGCTGGTCGGAGAGTATGGAGTCATACAATATGTCATGGGTGTGAAGATTATCATAAAGTGGGCAAGGATGATATATTTTTTGTTAACAAATTTTCCCCCTTTTCAGCTACACTGAAGGCGTTAGTGCACAGGTTTTGGCCTATTGTACAGTAGGATGAGGAAGTGGGCAACATTTTCAAGGGCAGGGTTGTTTTTTCTCATAGTAGATTTAACAACCTGAAGGAATTATTGAACAGCAAGGTAAGTAGGATGGAAACTGGTTCTAACGCAGTAGGCATCTTTAGATGTGGAAGGTGCATAGTGTGTGACAAAGTCAAGAACATTTCAGGTACTTTGATTAATGGAAAGAAGTGCATCACCCTGGGATCTTACAATTGCAGTACCAGTGGGGCTGTTTATGCCATTGGACTGTTGGTATATAAGCCAAACCAGATGAATGGTGAAAAGAAGAATTATGGGGCATTTGGGGGATGTGAGGCTTGTCAGGCTTAATAATCCTGTGGCCCAGCATTTCCACGCTGTTCACAATGGTAACACTGGCAGTTCATTTTTTTCTGTTTTAAACAAACCTTATGCAGCACAAGGCATGAAATATGGGCGTATTTTGTTAAGGATGGAAAGTAGATATATTATTAATTTTGGAACTCTGTACCCCATGGGCTTAATGTGGAGTTTGATTTACATGTATAGGATGAAATGTTTCAGTATGCATTATTTTATAAATGCATAGACATATAGGATGAATGATTTATATGTACAGGGTAAAATAATTAAATATTTAAGCATTTGTTAATCTATAGGTGCATTGGCATGAACTTCTTAAACTACTAAGTTAAATGCAATAGGAATGTAAGGGGTTGCATTTTAAAAGTTTTTTTGATGCACTTTATTTCTGAAGCACTTTAATTGCTCAGGATGCACTTTAGATTTAAATTTTCTTGACTCATTGATTAATTGATTAACCATTGTAGGGCAAAATGTTTTAGAATTTGCTAATCTAGAGATGCGTAAGTGCTTTTGTATTAACTTCTAAAATTATAATGTTAAATGCTATAGGAAAATAAGGGGTTGCACTTTATATGTTTTGATGCACTTTGAATGTTTCTGAAGCACTTTACTGCTCAGGATGTACTTTAAATTTTAATTTTCTTGACTCACTGATTAATTGATCAATTATTGTATAGCTGAATTGAATAATGAAAGCAGTGAAATGTATATAAAGTACACCGTTCTTGTGCATGATTATTCCCTGGAAGGCTTGATGCCGAAGTACTAGGAACACAGTAAAAGTGGACGGTGACTGTTTCTCCAGCTGTTCAGTGTTTTTTTTTCTTTCTAGACCAATTTGAAATCGTACTTTTGCAATTTGAGCATCATTCTTTGTAATCTCACTGGAGAGGAATGCATAGGCTTCTTTAGAATAATAACTAGAGGCTGATAATTAGTTTCAACCTGAATAGCTTGACCATAAATCTAATCATGAAACTTGGAGCGTGAAAATACTACAACCAAAAGCTCTTTCTCAGTTTGAGTAAATTCCACCTCAGTTTAAGTTAGTGTTCTAGATGCATACGGTCTGCCCTCTTGAAGTATAACTGCACATATGCCAAATTTTGAAGCATCACAGGAAAGAATAACTGGTTTGTTTACATCATAGTATCTTAACGTAGGTGGGGTGGCAATTTTCTGCTTCAGGTCTTCAAATGCCTTCTGATGGTGTTCCAACCATAACCATGCAACATTTTTGCATATTAACTGTCTTAAAGATGCTGTTAACTCACTGAGGTCTGGTATAAACTTGCATAAATAATTGACCATGCCCATAAAACACTGTAAGCTTTGTACATTGTCTGGCACTGACATTTCTAAAATAGCCGCTTGCTTGGTTTGGTCAGGTCTCAAGTCTGTACTTTTAAATAAATGACCTACTTACGTAAATTGTGGAAGTCTGAATTTGCACTTCAGAGGATTGAGCTTTAAGTTCACTTCCTGTGCTCTATCTAGAACTTTCTTGAGGTTTCTGTCATGCTCTGCTTCACCATTGCCTGCAACCTACAGATTGTCTACTATTATGGCACAAGGATAACCCAAAAAAATTTGTTCCATTGCACACTGAAAACTTCACTTTCAGAATTTATTCCAAATGGCATCCTTAGGAATCTGCATCTGCCAAATGGAGTACCAAAACTAGTTAGAAATTAGGATTTGTGATCCAGCATCACTTGCCAGAATGAACACTTTGCATCCAGAACAGAAAATACAATGGCATTCTTTATTAGAGTTGCAACTTCTACTGAGCGCATTGGATGATACAGACCTTTTAATGCTTTGTTCAAATCTCTTGGGTCAATGCATATTCTGATTTTATCTGAGCCTTTTTTGTAAGCGGCTACCATGGATGACACCCATTCAGTTGGTTCTGTGACTGGACAAATCACACCTTGTTGCATCATTTTATCCATCTGAGCTTTTACTTTATCTTGCATAGCTATTGGAACTCTTCTTGCTGGTCTGACTACTGGAGTGATCACTTGGTCTAACTTCATGGAATATACAACTGGAAGTTTACCCAACCTGTCATCAAAAACATCAACATATTCTGAGAAAATGGCTTTGGAGAAACTGGAACTCGGAACTGCACTCACATGATGAAATTCTTTAGCAAAGAAAGCAGATTCATTTTTAAACTATCTCTGAGACCCAATAAAGATCGCACTGGTTATCAGACTATGTAGAATAACACGTTGTAACAGTTCTCACCCAAATAACATGAAAGTATCACTGAACCTTTGGTTTGAATTTCTTGACCCCCATAAGCAACAAGTCTTGCACTACTGGTTACATTGAGTCGTTAGTTATTTCTCACTTGCAAATGTGGCCGCTGATATAACATTACACTTGACTCAGTGTCTACTTTGAGCTCTGTAGATTTTAAGTTAATCCAGACTGTACAAAACACTTCAATTCTTGTTTATAAGTTCACTGTGTCAACTCTTTCACCAAGCACTGATACACCATCTATATAGAAAGTTGACTGCTTCAGGTCTACTTGATCAACTTGCTTTTTTTGTGCAACCTTTCTTTACAACTACGTGAGGCTTATTTGATTTACAAAACATTTGGAAATGGTTCAATTTTTTACTCTTGTGACATTGTTGATCAAATGCTAAGCACTTCTCTCTTTTAGACTCGTGATTCGCACCACAACTACGACAGTTAACAATAAAGCTAGATTTCGGTTTTGCTGATTCACATTTGTGTTGCACTGAGCTGGCGCTGGAGATTGCACTTTTACTGGAACTTTCTAGAAAACATCATGGCTTCTTTGGAAATCATGTAGCTGCCACATGCTTAGGCCTGTTCTTGTTTGCCACATGTTGCATACTGTCTACATTTTCTCTGGAGCCAACAGAATCCATGCTTTTGTCACTCGCAAGCATACTTGTATGTCTTTCTGTCACCTCATGGATTTGACAAATCTCTGTGGCTTTGCTCAATGTTAAATCACTGTCATGAAGTAAAATCTTTGTCACAGCTGCACTATTAATACCACATACAAGCCTATCCTTTATCAGTTCATCTTTTAGATCACCAAACTGACATGCCTTAGCTCTGTTTCTCAAGTCAGCTATATACGCTGCAAATGTTTCCCCTGGTTTCTAATCTTTTGGGAAAACAAATGCCTCTATAATGTAACATTAATCTGGAGGTTGCACATTTCTCTAAATTTGCACTTCAAACACTTATGGTCTTCCCTTGATTCAGCTTGTACAACAATATGGCAGTCTGCACCTTCTCCTTCAAACACTCTGGTGCATACACAAATGCACGCTCTCTTTCTATGGCCTGTGGACAATGAAATACATACGGGAGCAAGAAATCAATGCAGGGGTTGTGTGACAGGTTCTATCACACACCCACTGCATTGTAAAAGTGCCATACAGCCATATCCCTCAACTGTACAGGTTTCAGCAGAATGCCCAAATGTTTGCCTCACATACCTCTCAACCTCCTAGAGCAAGAACACCATACAAAGGCATAAATGATGGGGGAACAAAGGCACAAAAATAGGGACACTTTTTAAATATTGCACTTACAAATCTGGAACGTTGATAGAATATTATAAGAATATTATAATAATATAAGAATATTATAATATATTATTATAAGATATTCATCAAGGATACCTACACCTCCAGGTTAGTGGTGCAGCATGATACCTCTGAGATCATCCACGTGCAACTAACATCGGGCAAATCTGCAATGCAAATTGTGGCCTGCTACAGATCACCCTTCATGATCCAGGACTACCACTCCACCTTTCTGGAGACACTGGAAAACATGAAGGGCCTACCGAACACCCAGATATTAGGCAATTTCAATTACCCTACCATTCACTGGGAAAACTACTCGAGTACAAATTCCCAGGCCCAGCACTTCCTGGAATTCATCAGTTCAAACCCCTGGATCAGCTGGTAAACTCCCCTACCAGAGGTGAAAATATATTGGACCTGGTATCACCAACATATGCGATAGGTGTTCCACACTGGAGGTCAACCCGTCACTGGTTAGATCAGACCTTAAACTAATCACTCTGGATGTCCACACCCCACCACCACCCCCAACTAAGGAAACCACAGTAAAAAACTTTTCTAAAGCAAATTTCACCTTACTTAAGACAGAGGTGGTAAGTTTCACAGCCCCCACACTAAAGGATAATGCTGCCAAGATGCAGAAACATTTACAAATGCACTCTATGAGCACCTACAAGGACGCATGGATCATGCCTTCCCCTAGCAAAACCAAGACTCACTCCTCTAAGAGAAGGAAACCAATTTGATGGACCCCTGCAATAAACAGGCTATACAATAGAAGGAGGAAACTAGTACAGAAAAAAAGCAAATCCCAAGAAGGAAAGACATCCCTGATCAGTATCAGTAAGAAACTAAGGTCCCTCATGAAATCATCCAAGGCTAACTTCGAAAGAAAAATAGCCAAGGATTCAAAAGGTAACCACAAAGCCTTCTTTAGCTATGTTAGGAATCTAAGTAGCAACTCACAGATATGCAGTGAACTAGTGCAAAATAGCACAAAATATACTGAACCTACTGATATTGCCAACATTCTGGCAGATAGATTTCGTGCAAACTTCAGCCCCCTCTCACATCCAAAAGGGTCCACAACAATATCAGAAAAGTGTAATGTCCCAAAAATCACAGACGCACAGGTGAAAACAGCCCTTTCAAAATCCCAAAACACAGCATCAATGGGACCAGATGGTGTCCCAGGCTGCGTCTTGCAAGAACTGCAGAATGAACTAACCCCCCACCTAAACACGCTGTTCAACCTCAGCCTCTCCACAGGCTACATGCCCATAGAATGGTGAACAGCAATGGTTATTCCTCTCCATAAAGGAGGGGCTACAACTGACCCTGGTAACTATCACCCCATAAGCCTGACTAGCCTGGTCTGCAAGGCTATGGCACACATCACCATGGAACTCATTAACAAAGACATTGATAACCTCCAGACACTTGACCTGACCCAGTTCGGGTTTGTTAAGGGCAGATCATGCCTACTAAACCTGGTTGACTTCTTTGAGACAGTCACCAAGGCCATAGATGAGGGAAAGGTGATTCACACAGCCTACCTTGACCTTGCCAAGGCTTTCAACACCATTCCCCACTCAGATATTACAGACAAACTCACCAGCCTGAACATAAACCCCTACGTCATGAGATGGGTTGCCAACTGGCTTACAGACAGAACTCACACGGTAAGAATAGCGGGCTCCAGGTCTGACTCTAAACCAGTCACAAGTGGTGTCCCGCAAGGCTCAGTCTTGGAACCCCTACTGTTTGGCATATACTTCTCAGAAGTACAGGCAAACACAGTAAGGACTATGGCTAACCAAGTTCACCGATGACTATAAACTGGGAGCCATAAATGACTCTCTGGCTTACAAGGACATCCTCCAAAAGTGCCTTACTGAGAGAGACACCGGGTGTCAAAGTCATGGCCTCAAGCTAAATGCCAAAAAAAATGCATAGTCATCCTGTTTGGGAAAAAAAAAAAACACCCACGAATTACCACATAGGTGGCAGCCCCCTTAATACAGAAGAGGTAATAAGAGATCTGGGGACCCAGGTAGATAGTAATCTCTCCTTTGACAATCATATTGCCAATGTAGTTAGGAAATCCTTCAATGTGACCCATCTAATTACTAAAGGGTTTGCATCTAGAAATAAAGAGGTTATAGTGCCCCTCTACTTGTCCCTCATTAAACCCATCATAGAGTACAATGCCCCATTTGGGATGTTCCTCACAAGACACTTCCAACAACTGGAAAGACCACAAAAGTACCTCACCAAGAGCATTACTGGCCTCAAACATATGTCCTATGCAGCCCGACTAAAAAAACTCCGGCTGTACTCAGTGGCATATCGCTTACTCAGAGGGGATCTCTGCCTGACTTACAAAGCCATGTCCAACTCAGAATTGATGGACATGCTCCACCTAAAGAAATCCAAGTCACTATGAGCCATGCGCTCTAGTGAGCTAAACCTTGCCACAACAATAAATAGAATATGCTGGAGGGATAGATTCCTGTCACAGAGACTCCCCATGCTTTGGAACAAAATTCTAAATTACATCAGGCAGAGCCCCTCACTAACACTCTTCAAGAGAAACCTCGACGAGTGGATGGGTAACAGAAAATATACCCCTGAGATCACTTCATTAGCTCTGCTTGACAGAGGATCAGTTAATTAATCAATGGGGTGGCGAAAGCCGACACACTCTGGCTAGGCTTTTTAATGCCCTCGGGCAGATAGCCTAGTACCTACCTATGAACCTATGAGCCTATAATAAATGTTTTGCAGTAGCACTGACTTTCTGAAGAGTATGAAGTCTGAAACCAAAATGTCTGTCAGTATGTTCTGACTTGAACCCTGAGTGATTTGCCAATGATTTGCTAGAAAACCACAGTCACTCTTCCTAAGTTTGTAAGAGCAATAATTAAAATCTGTCCCTATGTGTCCCTTTTCAATTTTCTTTACTTTGACTGACAAGGAGTACAGATACATGTAAATAAAGTGGGCTTATTAATTTTTTTTTTTACCATCCTAAGGTATGTTTAAGCATACCTGAGCAGGTGTGCACATTATGGCCCTCTGCTCAGCATTGCTTAAACATCCCATAGGAGATAAATGAAAATATACAGCTGAAATCCTCATGCCAAGAAAGTGCAGTGGTTAGAGTTCTGGCTTTGCATGCAGGTGTTCATGTTTCGAGTACCAAGACAAGCACTTTATTTTTAAATGGGAAAGCAGTGTTAGAATTATTTTAATTTTAAATTATGTAGCAACTGATATTTGTCAACCAGGGTAGTATAGCTGGTCTAAAATGTAAGTGCGAGTGGATATAACATGTGAAATCACCCATGTATACACAAGTGTCCCATACAGTATAGTCACACCCCATGGTAATGTAATGAAAGCACATAGAGGGATGTCATGTAAAGTAAATCATATGCACTTACTAATATTAACTAATACCACGTTTTACTATCAGTCCCATTTCTATATGTACCATCAAAATACTTCTCCTTAAAATAAAACCAGGCTCAAATGCCCTCGATGAAATCCCCTCCTACTATTTAAAAGCAGCTTATGAAGAAATTGCCCTCCCTATTACCATACTTATTAATCGTTCCATCTCAGAGAGTCACATCCCCCAACTCTGGAAGGAAGCTATTATTATACCTCTCCACAAAGGCGGTAATAATAACGACATTCCAAACTATCGGCCAATCGCTATCCTGTCCTCTATTTCTAAACTACTTGAAAAGTGTGTACATAAACTTCTACCCTATCTTACCACTAACCAACTTCTAACCCCCACACAACACAGCTTTTGATCAGGCCACAGCACCTCCACAGCCCTTCTCTCCTTCCTTGAAACAATCAATAAAGCCTGTAACTCTGGTCACTTTGTATCCTCTCTTCTCCTCGACCTCTTCAAGGCATTCAGTACTATTTCTCATGCCCTAATCCTTACCAAACTCACTAAACTAAACCTTTCCCCTGCACCATCCAGTGCTTCTCAAGCTACCTGACAAATAGACAACAAGCAGTAAAATGGAATAAGGCCTCCTCACCCTTCCTCAATACACCAACAGGTGTCCCCCAAGGCTCCATTCTTGGCCCCCTATTATTCAACATATTCATTAATGATTTCCATCAAGCCATCCCTAATTCTACTCTAATTCAATACGCGGATGACTCTACTATAATCTCCTCCTCCCCCTCCCTCACAAATCTCACTCATCTCACTCAAGCCACATTCTCTGCAACTGAGCAATGGATGCTTGATAACCACCTGGCTCTAAATGCTTCCAAAACTAAACTTTTGCTTTTTAGCCCCACCAAAAACTATCCTCTTGACAAACTGCCATTCATAACTACCAGCAAAAGCAACACTCCCCTTGAAATTGTCTCAGACTCAAAATTATTAGGAATAGTCATTGATGACCAGTTAAAATTCGATAAGCATCTACTAATCAACATAAAAAAAAAACATAAAAAACTAGGTATGCTTTACCACCATAGCCGTTTTATCTCTCCCTCTACTAGAATCACACTAGCTAATACATACCTTAACCCATCCCTGTTATAAGGGGCAACTATCTTTACCAATCTGCAATCCTCTCTCAGAATAAAACTTGCAACTTGCTATAACAAAATATCCAAGTTTGCTGCTGGTCACAAATCCTCTTCCCACCATTGTAATTACCTTCACCAACTAAACTGGCTAGAGCTACCCAATTTCCTCACTTATACCCAACTTATCCAAGCCCATAAACTCATCCATAGACCATATCTTTGCCCCTCCCTAGCAAATACCTTTGAAATGTATATACCAAATCGACACTTAAGAGCCAATTCCCAAAACCTAATTAAACTTCATAAAACGTCATGTCCAGCTGGGAACCACCTGCTATCCTTCTCCCTAGCACACCTCTGGAACTCTCTTCCTTCTTCCATCTGCACTATCTCCTGCCTCTCCTCATTCAAAGCCTCATTACACTCACATCTTGCCTCACAATGGATATACTCCTGCTCCCATCCTACCTAAGCTTCACATAAACAGAAATTAAAAGGTTGTCATATAGAAAATTTATTAAGTACACCTAGAAGAATATTGTCACACAAAAATAATAAATGGAAACTGTAAGCCTTGTACTGTAATTAACTTGGAATACATTACTAATATGACTGTAAAAGTATGACAATATATCCACACAAATATAACTTCACCTCACCCATAATGCAGTTGTTTGTCTCTCGATGAAATGCTATACTCCTGCTTTTTCACATGTCCAAACCTTTAAAGTGTCACTCTTATTTTCTGAGTCTGTACTTTTGTGTGTCACTCTTATTTTCTGAACCTGTACCTTTGTGTGTCAACTTTACTGTAGAAATTGTACTTTGCTCCTACTTCACCATTTCAGATAATGAATGTATCTAAATCTAATGTCCTCCTACTACTTTATTTAGAAAATGTATGGTTTTAAATCTAATACTTTATTTTAGAAAATGCATAGTTTTAAATGTAATGTCCTCCTACTACTTTATTTTATAAATTGTACTGTAGACTCATTCTAATTTTAGTAATTGTATAATTAATTTCAAGTGGATTCATTCTTATTTTAGAAATTGTATACTTAATTTCACAGTTTCTCCTTATACTTCTGTACTTTCTAAACAAAAAAAATGTCTTTTTTGAATTTTTTTCTATGTAAAACTTACTGTAATTTAATTTTACTTGGAGCTTTTCTCCCCAGGACTCCATTGAAAACGGGTTCCTTGGCCTAATGGATTATCCTGATAAACCAACTGCAAATAAATAAATAAATAAAATATGTCAGTACTGATTAATTAGGTCATTATCCTGATATTTTTTTAAAATGAAAATTGAGCAATGGTTAGCAGTGCTCGGCTATGCTCAGTCAGTGTACACATTGCTTAAATGTGAATGCTAAGCAGCAGTCAGCTCCGTTAAATGGATATGCACACTGTTAAGCAATCCTCAGCAATTACCACTTTAAGCACTGTTCAACCTAGCCTAGCGAGTATGTGTATTGTTAAGGTGTGCTCAGCATTTTCAAAATGGTCCAATGACAGCAAAGGATGGGAATATGGCCTTATTTAAACTGTGCAGGTGAGAATACAGCCATAACCTGTTGTAGTTTGATCTCTGCCGGAACATGTCTGGCGTTGGAGAGGGAGCGCACTTTTGCCTGCAGCGCTGGGGCATCCTGGAGTCCAGGGTCATGGCTGGACTCCTCATAGAACACTATGATGACAGACTGATGCAGGGCCAGTACCAGGGCTCTCAGTACAAAGCAGAGGTCTGGGACCATCTGGTGTGTGTCCTCACCAGTGACACTGGAATCCCCCAAACTGGTGAGCATGTATGGCATCATTATGCCGACCTTAAGCATAGGAAGGGAGAATGCTTGGCCTAATGGCTCTAAGATGCTCAGGACTAGCATGCTCCAGCAGTTTGTAAGTATCCCAGATATAGCTGTACCAAATTCTAGCCTGGGTATGTGATAGACAGGTATGCATAATGTTTGTTTCTCACCCCTACAGCTGCAGAAGGGAGGGCTATGAACATTGAGGCCCATGCCGATAGAATGACAAGGATGTGCCGAGAGGCTAGTGAGTACAGATCTACCTTTCAGTAGATAGTGAAATAAATAAGGAGGAGTAAATTGTGTTCTGTGTGTAACGATTAAAGAAAAGTTTGTCACAATAGTCATCTACAGCATATGCAGTAGTAGAGCACTGTGTCATATAACTACAACAAAAACCTAAACCACCAACTGTTGTGTTTATTTTGATATGTTGTTGTAGAAAGAGAATGTGTACAGGTTCGGTACAGAACATATAGATTTGACAGCATGAATTAACAGAGGTCATTCTAAGAATCTGGTAGTATGCAAAACAGTAGCTTATGGAGCTGTAAATCAAGATATACATGAAATATGACATATATTATGCACTAAGATCTGAACACTGAATACTAATGTCAAATGTATTATAGTGTGTCCCCTGCTGCAGTGCCTTGTGTTAACCTTTGTTTCCAGATCGTATAATTTCAAAGGATTACTACACAGTACAGTAACTATCTGTAATGCATGAATCTCAGGATTATAAGGTCAGACTGTCTAACCCACAGAGTAATAGGCAGAAAATAGTCAAACAAAAGACAACAGTTCCCCAGTAACCTAGTGTGATGAGAAACAGCCTTGTAGTTCATTTTAACACACCCAAACATGGTTCAAATCCAGGAAGTGGTACTGAGATATAGTTCATATATGTTGTTGTTGTGTCTTTCGGCTTATCCCGGTTAAGGGTCGCCACAGCGGAACTCCAGTCCGCTAATGTTTGGTAGTGGATTTTTACGTGGCAAGTTACCAGCTCTGATGCACAACCTTCAACGAAGGCATGCCCATTCATGTATCCCTCCACACAGAAAACGCTTTTAGCTTAGAATCGAACGGGACAACGTCTTGCCATGAGGCGACAACGCTACCGCAGCACCACTACCGCGGGTTGAGATATGTTCATATATACACTCAAGAAATCTGGAATATTCATAGAAACAGTCAGATAGTGATAACCAATATTTTCCCCACAGGTCTTACAGGTAATTAAATGTTTGTAGTAGATGTTTGAAGGGTATAACAATACACTGTGTACAACTGTCCCACTGTCCAACCCCATGCCTGCAGATGACAGTAGGATAGGTACATACACCATGCCCTCTTCCAGATACATGTCTCTCAAGTGTCACGTTGTCATGGCTACTGGTCACTGCTTCCAATCACCTTGGACACAGACAGGAATCCAGGTGAACTATGGTAATAGCAGACTCACACAACATCATTGCAGGGTACCCATTCTTTGTCAAGTATTTAACCCTGACATGTAAAAGCCCTCTCCAGTAAAGTAGCCACAGTTCACCGAGTCTGCCCCATACCATTACAGGTTGACAGTTTAACAGACGCTATGGGCCATAGGTAGATATAAAGTGAGGGCAGACCTGCAGAGTATTGAGCAATACTGTTGTGAAAAATAGAAGCTGATACAGCTGTTAATGGACTTTTTATTCTCTCCCCCCAACCCGTCATCTGCATCAATAATTATTATTCATATACTAAGGGTATGTTGTTCTCAAAATCTATTGTTGGGAAATGTGTTCCATTATTGTTAATATATTTCATTGGTTGCATATTAACATACCTTGTTCAAATACCGTTATTGGTGGCCTGTTGCCATCAATGTAACTTGCATGCTATTAAAATGCTTAACCGTCTGTTAGCATCACTTAGCTCCACGCAAAACTGCACAAACCCACTTACAACTGCTTAAAAGTACCTAAATCACTCTGTCTCCACCAGTCCTTGTTCTGTCCAGCAACAAAATAATAAACCCTGCCAAATCTCGAACCCAGGACACTGACACTACAATCACAACAATGTACCACAACATCATCTAAGCTGTGGGAATTTGTAATGTATTTACAAACATAGCATACCTTCTGGTCATTTAACATTAATGAAAAAGTAATAACTTCCAAGTCTTGAACCCAGAACCCTGTGCAATACAATCACAGCAACGTACCTCTACACCATCTGAGCTGTAAGAGTTTATAATGTTTTTACAAACATATCATGCACTACAGTCATTTAACATAAGGGAAAATATATATCTGTAGTACTCTTATATTCACATATATGTATATATAAATATATATATATATATATATATATATATATATATATATATGTATTTATACAAATATATATATATATAAAATATATATAGATAAGCAACCTTACTGCAAGACATCTACAAAAAGACTGACAAAGTGGGTGGATAAACGGCAAACAATAGTGACATCTTTGAAATATGGCTGTTATACATGTAAAAGTCTGCATGGTTTGATTCAACATATAATTCCTGATAGACTCCAGGTCTGAAACTCAAATGAATGTCATTATTTACTTATGTCAATGATCATATCATCCCAGTGATTTTTCAGAAACCCACAACTTTATGAGGAACAAACCAAACATGTGAGCCACACATCTGGACAGTGTGCAGACATCTAGACAGTCGAGAGGCATGACTGCAGTCATGTAACAGAAGAGAAAAAACAGTGAGAGCTGCCAACCATTCACCCAGCACCTTCTGAACCACAGTAAGGCCAACACAACACTACCCCATATCAGCTCTGGGGAATTACCCATGTATTTCCAAATATATCATGTACTACAGGGATGGAACAGTAGGGAAAAGCAGATATTGGTGTGAGAATGTCCACCCACAACCATTTGCACCACAGTCACAGCAACATACCAATACCCCAAATGAACTCTAGAGTAGAACGACTGTTTGAACAAACATATACTGATTGCCAGTCACACACTACACCGACATATACTGGCCCAACTCACAGTCTACTGGGAATCCTGAGGTGTTACAGGACATTTCTCAGTCTGCCCCTACAATCATATACACCTGATAGACCACCAGCAACTGTAGCAGCATGCACAGTCAGACAGAAAAGGATCTATGACACTCACATCTGCTATTCTTTCTACTCAGCCCAACAAACATTTACACACAACACTGCTACACAGTCTTGGCAGTCTGTTAACAGTGGCCAGACATACATAACTCTCAACTGTACAGATTTCCACAGAATGTCCAGGGTGTGGGACCATATTTATGGCCACTGCTGCATACCACTTCCAGGAGTCTGCAAGTCACTGGGATGACACCAGGAGTGGAGTCACTAAATGATGATATACCATACCTCTGAACCTCTTACTGCAAGACATCTGGACAAAGCATGACATACTTGGGGCCAGGGGGCCAGCAAGAGGTACATATCTCAAATAATGGTGTTACAAACTGAAAAAGTTGTTGGTGTTACAGGGTTTGTTGTAACATAACATCTCTGAAGCATATGATGTCTGAAACACTAATAGATGTCAACATTTACTGACTACAATCCTCACACTATCCTACTGATTTCACAAACACAGAAGATGTCTGAAGAACAGACCAAACATAACAGGCAAACAGCTGGGCAGTCTCTGGACATCTGGACAGTCGGGAGGTATGTCAGAGACATATCACTGTCAGACGTTAAGTCACACAGAAAATGAATGTCCAGACAAACCCTGTTAATCTAGCAATCCTCTATGTGTATAACAGCAATACTTACTTACAATCTATACCCAATTCCAAAGCTTTGTTCCCCATGTTGTTGGGCTGTCTCCACATGGCTTGTCCTGAGTGGTATTTCCAACTACTGTCTGTGAAGCTGTAGCCCCCACATCTCCATAATGTCCTCCACACAGGCAAGGAAAAGGGGCAAGACCCACATGAACGACTTAATTATAGGAATGTGTTGCTATGGCATTGGCTACTGGAAAGACAACACAGCTGCTCTGGATTCAAGTAGCAAGTGGGAGGCACCAGTTGGTGCACAGGCCATCACCTGCTCATGAACATTACCTACAAAAGGCAAGCTGCTGCCTATGCAACACAGGTCTGAACCCATCTACACAAAGACAGACTGTGACTACACAATCCTAACCATTTGCAGTATTCTGAGGAAAATCTTCAGCACTATAACAGGTATGCTGTCCAGCACCTATGGCCATTCCTTCTTGCCCTGTCTGCATTGACATGGATCACATCTCTGGTCCTTGAGTCACCCCAGCAAAGGTCAGCTCATATATGGCTACTACTGAAGTGTCTGTTGTCCAATACTGAGTGCGACACTGCTAGGCCATCTACCTGGGATGTTGTAAATATTCATATGTCACCTATGAATGTTACTATGATACATATGCTTGTTTTACAAATGTAAAACACTTATATAGGGTATGTGCATAGTACACAACAGGTGCAGAGGTGTGTGTTGAACTGTATGTGATATACTAAGCCCATATCTGACAACTGTCCAGTGTTTTGCAGACTGACCACATGTCTGCCTCATATTTGTAGTCCATGTCACATACAGTTGTGTATTGTCTGGCACATCACTGGCAATCCATTAAAGACTGAAGTCATAACATAATAGCATACATTTGATTGTCAGATGTCATATTCTGCGAAGTAGACCCGTTAATGCAACACCATCTTTGCAGGCAACTAATTTTTTTTAAGTTAGAGTCATAAAGTGACACTATTTTCCAGCCTTTGCCCACCAGTGATGTGTGCCTTTGTACAGATGTCTTGCTCTAACAGGTGCTAGGTGTCTTAGCATGAAACCCATGTCAATGCAAGCATACCTTATCCTGTAGGATGCAGACATTTATGCAGTCACTGACACCTGCTTTTTAGCTGTGGAGAGCACACTAACCTTGCCAGGTTACTCATCCCATCATAAATGTAGACCCCAAATGGTGGCCAGCAAAGCTACAGGAGGTGGAATGTTGAACATTATCTTACACATACACACCTCCAGGCTGGCCAAACAGTATGATGCATGGGAGACATCCGGAATGCAGTTAACAGTTGACAAAACACCTGCTCAAATCATAGCTAGCTACAGGCCTCCAACCATGACTATAGACACCAACCACACCTATTGGGACTTGCTGGAATCTGTCAGGATTCAATCACCTACTCTGCTCCTAGGTGACTTCAACTATGCAACCATAGTGTGCATGGCATACGTCACCAGAACATAAATGCACAGAGATCCCTCTGCTTTGTCAGTGCCAATGCAGTGGATCAGCCAGTCAATACTCCTATGACAGGTGGAAATATCCTATACCTGGTACTAACCAATATGAGGAGCCACTGTAGCACTTCTACAGTGTCATCCTTCTTGGTAAGATATGATCACATAGCCATCACTGTTCAGGTCACCATCTCCCCTGCCCCCCCTTGTCAGGCTCAAACAAAATTAACTTTACACAAATGACTATAAATCTCCTCCAAGCAGGTAGAAGTAGCTTTACAGCCAATGTCCCATCAGTTGAAACTAGCAGTAGTGTCCAGGCCCACACCACAATACTATGTGGGCACCTACATAGCTGTATGGACTCAGCAATACCTGACAGGACAACATCATCTCCCTCAAGGTAGGGTAAACATCTGTGGTGGACAGCAGCAATACACAAATACCATAATAGGTGGAAATAATTGCTGGACAGGGCCAAGAAGGAAAAGGTGCCTTATTGGAAGCAATGTCTCCTTGGTCTGCACAAGCAAATAAGGTCACAGGTGAATTATCCTAAGCCTGTCTTTGAGTGCAAATTGGACACATCCACCAAGGCCAATCACTAGGCCTTTCACACATGTCTGCATTCCTAGAGACAACACACTAATCTGCTCTGTAGTGGTGGTCAATAACACCACATACATATACGGCATAGATATAGCCAACTGGCTGCAGACAGGTGAAGTGTAAACATCACCCCCTGACCCCCATCAGTACACATGTGCATGCACAGCACCTGCATGCCTCTCCTCATCATCAGGAAACAAGTTCATAATGCCCTCTCAAAGGCAACACACAGAAGTTTCCATAGACCTAATACCATCCCTGGCTGCATACTGCATGAACACAAGCATGGGGTCTCAGATTCATTCCACACTGTAGTTAACCAAAGCCTGAGCACCGGTGTCATCCCTTCTGCACAGAGGACAGCCACTGTCATCCCTATACAAAAGGGTGGAGCAGTCCACCGACCCAGCCAATCATATGTGCATCAGCCTAACTAGTCTGCTCTGCAAGGGCATGGAAGGCAATATCAAGGTGAGTATGAGCAGGGACATTGGCAACATCAAAATGCCTGAGCCCACACAGCATGTTATTGTCAAGAGGAGATCAGGTCTGTTAAACCTGGCTGACCTCTCTGAAGTTGTCAACAAACCCAGGGATGAGGGGAAGATGGTGAACAATGCCTAGCTTCACCTAGCCTAATTCTCTCACAATAATCCCCAGGCAGCCAGGATACATACGTCTACACAGTTAGGCATCGACATGCATGTTACCAGATGGATAGATAACTGCCCAATGATAGTACCCACTCCGTCAAAGTAGTGGTACCCACCTCTAGTAGTAGAGTCTTCCAAATCAGTGTACCCCAAGGATCGGTCTGGGGGCCTCTATTGTTTGAGATATACGTATCTGAGGTACAGGACAAAAGCAATGGTCTGTGGCTGACCAGATGTACAGATGTTTGCAAGCTGGCCACTGTCTTACATTCCATTCCCCTACTGATGTGAGCATCCCCCAAGAGGCCCTCACCCAATTAATGACCAGTGCAAGAAGCATTTACACAAAATGAATGCCAGGAGAGGCATCATTCTCCCTGCTGTAGCAGATGTCATCCACACTAATTATGACAGTAATAATGTACTGAGCATGCAATCAGGTGTGAGGTGACTTGTGCACCATGATTGGTAGCAACCTGATAGTTTCCCACCATGTGGGCACCACTTTTCGGAAGGCTGTCTACATGGCTCACCTCACAAATATGGGTATGTCATTCAGGAACCAGGAGGGCACAACATCCCTGTACTCAACCCTTATCAGATGCATTACCAACTACAATGGCTTCTTTGGCATGTACCTTGCCAAGCAAATACAGCAGTTGAAGAGACCACAGAGGTTTCTGACCAGGCAAATACAGGGTCTGTAACACCTATCCAATACAGGTAGGCTGAAAGCTGTGTCCCTGTACTCAGTCTCATACAGACTGATCATAGGTGACCTGTGTCTGGCATTCAAGGCCATTTCCAAACCAGCATTGATGCATTTCTGCATATCTGTAAAACAAATCCCACTCACGCATCATGCATGCAAGGCCCTCACCTGGTCTGTGACATGTATAGTACTTGTTGCCAGGATAGTGTAGTGTCCCACACAATAAACTGTCTGTAAAATACATCCTCTCCATGTCTAGCAGAGTACATGTATAGCCCTCTTGAAGAAGAAGCTGGACAACTGCATGGGACACAGATGGGGCACCGCTGGGATCCCACGGGTGTACAGCTGGACAGGGGAAACAGGTATTGGCTTGTAAGGGACATGGGCAAAAGTCTGGGCCAGGCTTATGAGGGCATCAGGGCCAGTAGCCTGGTATCATCTTATGAGGCCATGCACCTAGTAATTTACATGTTTCCTGTAAGTATTGCAGACTGTTCTTCAATGTTGTCTGAAACGAATCCCTGTGAGTCTGAACTGTGTAGGTACTGCAGTGATAGTGTATAGTCTTGTCCCTTTATCAGTTATCATCACATATCATTACACCTTGTCATTGTGTGCAGTCTGTATAGCAGTAAATCAGCTCTTACAATACATGTATATGCACTCAGTGACACTGTATAGCTCACTCCAATAGCCTTGGTCTTGGCCACAATTACTATTCTGCTACTAGGCCCATCACACAGTAGGATTTGTCACCAATTGTTGTGTGCTTTACAGTAGCAGTGAAAGAGATGGATTGCAGCAGGCAGAACTAATGTAAGGTCTGCCCTGAGGGGCCCATAGGTGTCACAGCTGTGCCAGACTGTACCAGGAATGTGTGTGTGTGTGTGTGTTTGTGTGTGTGTGTGTGTATAGGTGTGTGTATATCAGCAGACATAATACTGCAGGGTATTAATTCACATATGTTGTCTTCCCCTTGCAGGTGAACACAGTGGTTGGTGTCCCTCCCCCTCACAACCTGATGCCAGTGTGTTAGCGGACTCCCATGATGATGGTGGCCATAGTGAGGCACAGGTGGGGTTGTTGTTGCTTGAACACATGCCATTGTTTGGTTCTCCACTTTCACCCATCATGTCCCCACACACAGTCAGTATGCCCTCACATACCCAGTCCTCAGCAGCCATGGATAAAGGACAGGTTAAGGGCAGTGGCATGGAACAGGCTAGTGTGTTGAGTATGGTGAGTGTGAGTGTAGACACCAGCCATAGGCAGATAGCAGGCATGGTCGCACACAAGTAGATGGACGGGCTGCTCGACAGAGGACTGCTACCCATCAAGTGCATGTTGCAAGTACCACAGCAGGTGTCACCAGATGCATGTTATGGTCCATCATGGAGGCACAGGCATGTACTAACTGCAACACCAGACAGACGCTCAAGGTCATGAATGCAGCACTCCATGGCATTTGTGATGACCTCCTTGGCAGTTGTGATGCCATATGTCATTTTACTGATGTAGACAGACAATGAGGTGAGACATTGTCACTGCTCGATCATGCGATGTCTGTGCTTCAGCATAAGGTGGGAGTAGAGCATTGGCCAGATGGACGTAGGTCAGCAACATGATCAGCTGTGAGCCCATGTGGCCATGCACATTCACAGTCCCATAGTGCCAGTACCAACAGCACTACCAAAGGGAGGGTGCTTTCTACACAACACTGGAGCAGGTCACAGGCATGTTGTCCTGGCCAGTCCCATCAGGGATGCAGATCCAGCAGACAGCAGTCACCATCGGGGAGTAGTACTGCATCTGTATTTGGGCCTGGCGGTGCCAGTGATACTCCTGGCAGAACCAGTTACCACATCCCTGCCAGGAGACGGTGAATCGTGCATCCTGCCATGTATGGTCGATGGTTGTCCAATATAGCCCTGTGTCGGGCATCCACATCACTTGGTGTGCAGACAAACACTCACACATCCCTATCACATGCCAGTCACCACCAGACACACACAGCTCCTCTGCATGGCCCAGTTGAACATCACCCCTCCAGACACACACATAAACACAAGATGTCAGCCATATGGCCCAACTTAGGTCTCTGGCAATCCAACACCACACCCTGTTCTTGTGATGATACTTGTGCCACAACCCTGATATACATACCATCTATGCACAGACATACTCATATGGGTCTGATGCACAGGATGACTACGGTACTGTGTAGCAATGTTATGCTGTGTAAGGTGCTGTCTGCTGGCAGTAGTTATGGGTAGACATCGAGGTGTATATACCTTGTTAGCTATGATGCACTATTGCTGCTAGTACTGCTGACTGACTATAGTGTCACATACTGTATTCTGGTAGTGTTCCAGGTGTCTGTGTGTCTGCAGGCTGTGGGCCTGCTGACAGTAGCAATGATGAGTAAGGCAGAGTGGAAACACAGTCACCTTTTCATAGCCAAGGTACAGCTGTATATGTACATGTTTACCAGGTATGTTTACATGCAACAGTGTGTGACGGACAATTGTGGCAGACAGTATGACCTTGCATACATACCCTTTACATAGCCACCTAGCCTTCATACATGTCACCTGGGTGTTCTGTAGGACCACAGTCTCACAGATGCAGAGGAGGTTACTTGAGTACTGGCACTAGGTCCCCTCACAAGCTTAGCAATTACTTTAACTGCAACAGATTCAGCTAACAGCACCTGTTGCCCCTGCCATTTCTGTCACATCAACTTGACCATCATGCAGTTGATGAGGGTATGCCTGGTACTGTGTATGACAGGTTTAGGGTATGTATTCCTGACACTGGTCAGCCTATATTAGTCTAATCTAACATTCATCAGCATGTGTGTCTGCTGTCTCATATGGATGTCTGACCTCTCGTGCTGGTAGTGTACAGAGAGTCATAGTCCTGTACATGGAGCAGCTGATGAAGGGCTGGGCACAGCCCCTACCTGCACAGTCTTACAAACGATAGCACTAGATACACAACACAGATAGCACAGCAGTACTATAGTGTGGCAGTGTCTGTCACTACTGTTTAAGTGGGTGACAATTGCATGGGCTGTTAGAATTGCCAATGGTGGGTTCAGAAGCCCTTAACATGTTAGAGCCATCTGACACACACACGCACACTACTGCATGGGGACATGCATTGAGACATGCATGCACATGGAGGTGACACAGAGTAGATGATCTACCCATCTATTAATTTACAATACACAGTGATACGGCCATAGTATCACAGTGGCTTGGTGTTAGAAACTGTGTAACTGTGCTTGTACAGTGGATGACATCTGTATGGGCTGGCACTAGGTTGGCAATGGGCGAGTTCACAGGGGGAAGAGACACACAAAATGGTATAGCCATCACATATACACACTGAAGACAACCACAGGGGCTCTGCATACACAAACACATACACAGTTGGCAACAGACATATTAATAACCCTATGTATCCACTTGTATGTACTATAGTGCTGCGTACACATGACATGCTCCACATAGATTATATGCCTAGGACATGACACACAACCTCTTACTACAGGTAATCTTGCAAATGCCTTTATGGATAGTGGGATAACCCACCAGGCATAACGATTGGTTCCGTCTACTGCTCCTACAAACCTGCACAAGTGAAAGAGTGACAGAATTTGTATCAGCATGATGTGTCAGTCAGATATGATGTCTGATGCTGGCATGTGTGTCAGTTTGGTAACTGTGAAATATTTGGCAATGATATCACAGGAATGCTCATTGTCAGGCAACACAGACCACATATAGGTTGCAAACATGTGATTTTCCCATGTACATCTGTACAGATGACTGGTATGGGCTGTATAGTGTTACATGGTGCATGTGAGGCAGATGCCATTAACAGGGTCTTTAAAGTAATGTCATGGGTAGGGGGTCAACAGACCTTAAAATGGTATAACCTACACACACAACAGCCACAGGGGATATGCTTCACACACAATGCTATAGTTGTTGGTATTGAGATTAAAACCCCTACCTAAGTATTTCCACTATAGTATTACGCAGTTCTTGCACATGCCACAGAGCTTAGAGGGCTGACAAGTGTATGCAGGTATAGCTAAGGTGAATTACATCAGCAGGCCTTGCAAAGTAGGGCAGTGGGACGTATATTGGGTGGTACATGCCTAAAAATGGTATAGCGCACACCCCAAAGGATATGATTCTCACCCAAACACACACACAGGGATAATGTGAGTGTCTCTCTCACACACACACACACACACACACACACACACACACACACACACACACACACACACACACACACACACACACACACACACACACACACACACACACACACTTGCCAGTACTGAGTTTAAAACCCCTACTTATCTAGTTATGTGTACTACAGTTTTACGCAGTTATCACATGTGCCACAGAGCTTATAGGATTTATTAGTGTCACAAGATATGACTAAGGTGATTACATCAAGAGCCCTTGTAAAGTATACTAATGGGAAATGTACTGAGTGGGAAGGGCATCAAAATACATTACCCTACAAACATACACACTTACAAACACCTTCACACACACACACACACACACACACACACACACACACACACACACACACACACACACACACTTGGCACAACTGAGTGTAGAACCCCTGCCTATCTAGTTATCTGTACTATACTGTTACTTAGTTATTACACATGCCACAGAGCTTATAGGGCAGAGGGCTATCCAAAGGAACTTCTAAGAGCAATGACATCAGCAGGACTGCTAAAGTAGGGCACTGGAAAGTGTTGCGGGTGGGAAAGTCCTCAAAATAGTTCAGCCTACAAACATACACACTTACAAACTCTTGTACATACACTTACACACACACACACACACACACACACACACACACACACACACACACACACACACACACACACACACACACACACATTTTCCAGACCTGAGAATAGAACCCCTGCCTGTCTAGTCATTTGTACTATAGTGTTACACAGCTATCGCATGCACTACAGAACTTAAAGGGCTGTCAAGTGCCCAAAGATGCTTTTAAGGTAAATATCAGCAGGACTGTAAAAGCAGGGCACTGGGAAGTGTTGTGGGTGGGAAAGTCATCAAAATACGTCATCCTATAAAGATACACACTTCTACACACACACATTTGCCATAACTGGGAATAGAACCCCAGCCTATCTAGTTATTTGTACTATACTGTTACACATTTATTGCACGCGCCATGGAGGTTACAGTGCCTGGGCTGTGCAAAGGTACTTCTATGAGGAATGACATCAGCAGGACTTCTAAAGTGGGGCATTGGGAAGTGCACTGTGTGGGAATGCCATAAAAATGTTTCACCTGCAAACACACACACACACACACACACACACACACACACACACACACACACACACACACACACACACACACACACACACACACACAGACACACACACACACACACGCAGGCAAGTGATGTGATATTATAACCCCCATCTCAGTACTATTACACAGTGAAGCTTGCCTTCATGCTGACACATGCGACTGGTTACAACCAATATGCCACTGCCTGCAGCAGAACATCACTTTATGCCATTCAGGTTATCCATGTGTGTGTGACTCACTGTGTATGTGTGTGTCCCTGTCTCTCTCTCTCTCTCTCTCTCTCTCTCTCTATCACTGTCTGCCTCTCTCTTCCCCACATCTATGTGTGTGTATGCTTGACATATTGTTATCTGTTGCACATATACATGTCTACCACACACAACAGATGCAGATATGTCACATATGGGACACCTACAGCTAGCTGGTGGTAATCCTGTCTGATGGGTGTGTGTAGGGACAGTTAAATTGTACATAGATATCTGTATGCAAAGACATATATGCACAATACAGTTATATAGTCCAATGTGGGTTCCAACATGGCCTGTAATTCTCTAAGTGTAGGAACATGCCCAGTGTGACCTTCTATATTAAGAGTGGGACTCCATTCCAGAGATAGGTGTACTCCGGTCCAGGGTTTTGTGTGCTACAGCCATACCTTTTTAAAGTAAACAGGACTTTCCTAGAGGTGCTGGGTTTGATTTAGCAGACATTTTCTGACATATCTGAAGTCTGACACTGCAATGTATTGTGTCATTACCTAGTGACAGACATCCTGAGATCATCACAGTGCTTTACCAGAGGGATACAAGATGTATGATGCACAGACTAATATTATGAGCCAGACTATATACAGTCCTTCCCAAAAAGGCCACTTGAGAGGTGGTTACAGCCAGATGACTGATGAAGCTGTGTAAACAGTCCAGCAACTTGATGATATACTGTCTGGGGAACTCCTGCTTGTGTGGTATTTTTCTTACTTGAAAAGTCATATCCAGGTGTGGCCATACCTCTCAAATATACATATTTTGGCAGAATGGCCAGGTGTTTGTCTTGAGATTTCATCCAATCTACATAAACTTGTGTTTTAATGGCAAGTTAGATGCATATACAGACATTAGTGTTTCAGACTTAATAGACTCAAACAATTCCTGCTAATGCAAAACCCCTTATCCTACCAACTTTCTCAGTATGTAACGGCAACATTTACAGCACATGCCTATCATTGTGCCTTTGTCCCACTTTTATGACCTTGTCCAGATGTCTTGCTGTCAGAGGTTGGGAGGTGTGGGTACAGATTGCATTCTACTGTGCAGAAATGTCCATTACACATGTAGCATATTCCACATAGCAGTGTGACTTCCAGTTATGTCAGTGGCAGAGCAGTACAGAGTAATGTGCTGAGCCACTGACAGGCAGTTGTGTATAGGTTGATAGCTTGCTATGATTTTGGTAGGGTATTGGCCCTGAAGCCCTTATAACCCACGCAGATGAGATTGTAGCCCATGTTACAACATGTCAGCACACAGAGCCCCCATCCAGCAGGTTCACAGGTGAGATCACAGGACTTTATTTTGTGTTTCCCATGCAGTTATACAGGGAGCACATCACTAGGGGTTTTGAGGCACTTGGCTTGCTGCTAATAGGGAGTTTATTCCACAGATGGGGTAGTGTGCGGTACACTTATCTGTCACACCAACAAGCTTTACAGATATCACAGCCCAGGTTGCTGCACCTACAGGTTGATGGAGTGGGCCTTGAGTTCCAAATGTGCAACAGTCTATCAAAGCAGGGTCTGGAAAGCCTTGTATGCCAGACAGGGGTCACCTCAGCAGAGTCTGTATGGAACGGGGTAGAGGGACAGTATTGTTAGCCTGTGTAGGGTAGGTGTTTGAGGTTTGGGGTAAAGCCTTAGTGTTTGCAAGACCCTGGTGTGTGGACTCTACATGGTCTGTGTTGTGTTGGTTTGTGGAGTTCTCATGTGATTTTGCCTCTGAGGTGTCCATTGTTTGGGTTTCATCTTTTTACAGATCTCCACTTACATGGGTGTAAGTTGTGTATTTGCAGGTAATGTTTACTGACTCCTTACATTGCATGACACCTATGTTACTGCACAATCTGTTCTGGTGTGCACATTGTCCATTTGTCTGGTCAGTGGTTCTCCTTCCCCTTATGTGTGTCTCTATGTCCTTCTGTAGTCCAGTCGCAGGCTTTGGCCACAGTGGCTGCTATGTATTTCTAATTCTGATGTGAGCGGGGTACATGCCATTAGATTGCACACAGGGTTGTGGAATTCACACCTCTGAATATACCTATTTAGCAGATTGTCCATCACTGCACCACTCCATTTGCTGTGGTCCTTAGACGGGTTGTGTTGCTATATGTTATTATAAGGCTACATGTGGGACTACCTGTCATACCATCACAGACTGACATCTGCACAGGCCCAAATATGACAGCCAGATAAAGGCCCATACATAGGGACAGGGTGTTAATATTGTTCTGTCAAACATAGACAGTTGGGAGACCGGTTTGGTAATTGCTTGTTTGCATTTATGGGTTTGATGTCTGCTTCCCCACTGTCTGCCATTGTTGTTTTGACATGACTCTCTTTTGTTTTGCAAACAGCTGGCAGGCAAATGCAATGTTAGGGAAAGCAGAACAGATAAGAGGCATACTTGTGCTCATTCTGTGACAACCTGTGTCATTCCAGGGGTATGGCTGTTGGCTAGTGACAATTTGTCAGTGCTGAGACAGAAAGGTGGCAGCTTTTTATACACTGGCAGTACACTGACCTCCAAGTATCTCCTGTCCAAGTAGACACCATACCTCTGAACTTCTGAGAGCCAGACATCTGGGCAAAGATTTAAGTTACTGGGGGACAGCGGACTAAATATAGGGACCATTTTTAAGTATAGGCCTTACAAACCTAGAAAGGTGATTCAATAACAGGTTTTGCATTAGCATGCATGTTTCTATAGGGTATGAAGTCTGACACTACAATCTGTCATTATTTCCTGACCTTAGTCTTACGTAATTTGCCAATGAATTGCCAGAGAACCAGTATTTCATGTTATACAGACCACACTTATGATGCAAACCTCTGGACATTCTGCAATAGGTCTGTACAGTTGAGAGGTATGGTAGGCACTGTGTAGGTTACTCCAAGCTGTGTACTGTCCATATGTGTGGCCCCCTGTCTATTACCAGTACAGCTTTTCTGCAGTAACAGATATTGATATCTGGACAGTGTATACAACTCCTACTGTAGATGTAGTGGACATGGAGAATACTTAGCACTGCAGTTCTTGGAACATGGCCCTGTCAAAGACAGAACTGAACCTAGGCCACTACAAAACAACAGCCGGGAGTAAGTGCTGGTGACATCCTGACAGTAATAACCACACATATACATAGGTGCCCAGTAGGAAGTTGAACCACGACAAAGTAAAATCTTCTTTTTTAATACAAAACGGTGAGCATTTTCACAATGGTAACCATTGCTTCATCAAACAGTTCATTCAAACAGCAACAGCACTTAAATACTTTAATTCATTACTAAAACAACCAATCCTACCACTCAAAGTTAAATCAGCACTCAGCAATCAATTAATCACTATGGTTATGTTTTGCCCTTAGTTAATTGCTGAAGTCAGAAAAACTCTGTTTATAAACCACATGCACAAAATGTAAAGACAAGAATATGTGAATAAATATAAATAAAATACGTAAAAAGTCAATGAATAAATATATATACTCATGTTCCCCATTTAGTAACTACTTGTGCATAGATATAAGCTAAGCATATATATAAATATATATATATATATAAAAGTATAAGCAGTACACACTCAGCAATTTAATACATATATTCTGCCTAATAAATGCACATGTTGTCTACCTAGTAAATACATGTGCTTTAATACATACATCTCAACAAATACTTGTCTTTAATGATATCTATGTTAGAAGCAGCTCAAGAAATACTGTCATATTGATCCCAAGCCCTGCATGTGTTTATGTAGTCTTCTCTTGTTAAAATAGTATTATTATTTTTTTTTTATTTTAACCTTCTAGGTTCATAGGTTAGTACTAAGCTAACTGCCCTTGCGAGCCATTTTAAGCCTAGCCAATTATCCCTTGTGAGACTCAAACCCTGCACCTTGTGTTTGTAAGGCAAACACCTTAACCATTAGGCCACCCTCCCTCCCTAGATTTTAGAACTGGCTTCAGTGGAACACTATCATTCAAACCCAAACCTCTATGTGCTCCTAAGCACAAAATCAATTTTACTTACATATTCCCAGTAGTATTGACTATGTCC
Source organism: Protopterus annectens (assembly GCF_019279795.1). NCBI lineage: Eukaryota > Metazoa > Chordata > Ceratodontiformes > Protopteridae > Protopterus > Protopterus annectens. The sequence continues at coordinate 652,106,783 of NC_056751.1, forward strand.
CCCATCCTATTGCTGACATTCTGAATGTGTAAAACCTGAAGCAGAAATATATGGTCATCCCCCTTATCCAATGCATGCTTAGCCAAAGCACTATACAATTGCCCTTTTCTAGTGCAGTAAAGGTGATCCCTTATCCATTCCCTAAGGTGACGGTTAGTTTTGCCAACATAGAAATGGAAACATGTTGTGCAGTGAGCTACATACACTACATTCTTAGTATTGCAATCAGCAGAATTCCTTAGCTCCCATAGACGCCTGTTTCAGGGTGCTTAAAAAACCTTGATTCATCTATATGAATGCACTGTGTACCTTTTCCACATCTATGGGTACTATTCACTGTGCTATCCTTCAGAGCAGGTGTCCTTGGATAGCAAAGCTACTGTTTCAGATTTTTCTTATTTCTAAATGCAAAATGTGGTTGTCCACCCACTATGTTGGTAGTATCCTCATCTACTAACGACATATGCCGATTTTGTCGTATGATGGTTTCAAACCTTTTCACATCTCTTGTATATGGTAAAACCATCGGAATGTATGGTAATACACTATTCCTAATACCTATCCTGTCACTACCTGCTCTATCAGAGTAGTAGGGCTTAGCTTTACCTTTCCTTTCTTTGTGTACATTATGGTACACTTTATCAATTTCATGTTCACTATACCCCCTATTAATGAAACCTGTTCTTAGCTTAGTTAACTCATTTCTATACACTTCCTCTTTACAACATAGGCAAGATGTTCTCATTGCCTGACCTCTGATTATGTTAGGAAAAATCTTAGGGTTATGCATACTGTTTCTGTGTAGAAAAGATGGTCTGTAACATTGCTTCCAATGTAATTTCGTAGACCATTGGTCATTTTCTCTGTATATGGTAACGTCCAGGAAGTCTAAACTCAGCTCAGAACAGTTCATCGTAAACTTTAAAAAGTCACTAGTAGTATTTAGGTATGCATACAGGGATTTAAGTTGTTCACCATCACCTTTCCAAAAAATAAAAAGATCATCTACGAAACACCTATAAAAGGCTATTTGAGGATTACCTAACAGATGTTCATGTTCCCAGTTAACCATAACCAGGTTTGCATATGTGTTGGCACAACTTGTGCCCATAGCAACCCCTGACAACTGCTTATAGCATATACCATTGAACATAAATATGTTGTGCTCTAATACCAATACTAGTAACATACAGAGAAAGGCTATCTTAGTATTAGAGAACTTTCCCTGCCTTGCCAACACTGATTTCACCATGCTCATCCCCTGGTCATTGGGTATACTTGTAAATAAAGAATACATCTAGTGTGGCCAGCATCACTGTATCTGCTGTTACCATTTGCTTCAATGCCCCATAAAGGTCCACTAAAAACTCCTCTGCCTTTCAAAACATATGCATATTCATTGAGTGCTGTCTTCAATTCCTTATCCAGGTATACAGAGATGGGTTTTGTTTGCCATCCTGTCCCTGCTACTATAGGTCTAAATTGCAGGTTATATGGGTCTTTGTGTATCTTGGGGAGGACATGGATTTGAGGTATGAGTGGTTTTTCAATAGTGAAATAATTAAAAAGATCTTTACTTAATAATTCCATACACATGCAGTCATAGAAGGTACTAGCAATCTGTTCACTCATTTCAAACACAATTGTTGTTGGTACTTCAGCATATACATTTGGATCCAATAACATTTCTTGCATAGCTGTACTATAAAAGTCAGCATTCAGTATCACCACTGGTCCCCCTTTGTCAGCGGGTCTTATAAATATGCTATCATTAGTCATGACAGAACAGTTTTTAGTGGACCTTTATGGGGCAGTGAAGCAAATGGGAACAGCAGATACGGGGATGCTGGCCACACTAGATGTAGTGTCTTTATTTACAAGTATACCCAATGTCCAGGGGATAAGCATGGTGAAATCAGTGTTGACAAGGCAGAGAAAGTTCTCTAATACTAAGATCGACTTTCTCTGTATGTTACTAAAATTGGTATTAGAGCACAACATATTTATGTTCAATGGCATATACTATAAGCAGTTGTCAGGGGTTGCCATGGGCACAAGTTGTGCCAACACATATGCAAATCTGGTTATGGTTAACTGGGAACATGAACATCTGTTAGGTAATCCCCAAATAGCCTTTTATAGGTGTTTCATAGATGATATTTTTATTTTTTTGGAAAGCTGATGGTGAACAACTTAAATCCCTGTATGCATACCTAAATACTACTAGTGACTTTTTAAAGTTTACAATGAACTGTTCTGAGATGAGTTTAGACTTCCTGGACGTTACCATATACAGAGAAAATCACCAATGGTCTATGAAATTACATAGGAAACAATGTTACAGACCATCCTTTCTACACAGAAACAGTATGCATAACCCTAAGATTTTTCCTAACATAAGAGGTCAAGCAATGAGAACATCTCGCCTATGTTGTCAAGAGGAAGTGTATAGAAATGAGTTAACTAAGCTAAGAACAGGTTTCATTAATAGGGGGTATAGTGAACATGAAACTGATAAAGTGTACCATAATGTACACAAAGAAAGGAAAGGTAAAGCTAAGCCCTGAAACGAAGTAAAGTACTAAACTGCCAGAGCCACGGATGTCAAAACCAAAGTTTTTAATGTTAAAATCCACAAGTGAACGCAGAAATCAATCCCAAACACATAAACGCTTGATTACAAAAAATGTGTTTTCGTCTTGTACAAACTGACTTCCTCAGATACCCTCCATTAAGTAAATCAACCTTTATATACATTACTTAAAAACAATTGCCCAATAGCCTGATAGAGCAGGTAGTGACAGGGTAGGTATTAGGAATAGTGTATTACCATACATTCCGATGGTTTTACCATATACAAGAGATGTGAAAAAGTTTGAAACCATCATACGACAAAACTGGCATATGTTGTTAGTAGATGAGGATACTACCAACATAGTGGGTGGACAACCCCATTTTGCATTTAGAAATAAGAAAAATCTGAAACAGCAGCTTTGCTATCCAAGGACACCTGCTCTGATGGACAGCACAGTGAATGGTACCCATAGATGTGGAAAAGGTACACAGTGCATTCATATAGATGAATCAAGGTTTTTTAAGCACCTTGAAACAGGGCGTCTATGGGAGCTAAGAAATTCTGCTGATTGCAATACCAAGAATGCAGTGTATGTAGCTCAATGCACAACATGTTTCCATTTCTATGTTGGCAAAACTAACCGTCACCTTAGGGAACGGATAAGGGATTACCTTTACTGCACTAGAAAAGGGCAACTGTATAGTGCTTTGGCTAAGCATGCATTGGATAAAGGGGTTGACCATATATTTCTGTTTCAGGTTTTACACATTCAGAATGTCAGCAATAGGATGGGGGACATAGTCAATACTACTGAGAATATAGAAGTAAAATTGATTTTGCGCTTCGGAGCACATAGAGGTTTGGGTTTGAATGATAGTGTTCCATTAAAGCCAGTGATAAAATCTAAAAGGTTAAAATAAAAAAAAAATAATAATACTATTTAACAAGAGAAGACTACATAAACACATGCAGGGCTTGGGATCAATATGACAGTATTTCTTGAGCTGCTTCTAGCATAGATATCATTAAAGACAAGCATTTGTTGAGATGTATGTAGTAAAGCATATGTATTTACTAGGTGGACAATGTGCATTTATTAGGCAGAATATATGTATTAAATTGTTGAGTGTGTACTGCTTATACTTTTATATATATTTTTATATATATTCTTATGCTTATATCTATGCACAAGTAGTTACTAAATAGGGAACATGAGAATATGTATTTATTCATTGACTTTTTATGTATTTTATTTATATTTATCCACATGTTCTTGTCTTTACATTTTGTGCATGTGGTTTTTAAACAGAGTTTTTCTGACTTCAGCAATTAACTAAGGGCAAAACGTAACCATAGCAAGTAATTGATTTCTGAGTGCTGATTTAACTTTGAGTGGTAGAATTGGTTGTTTTAGTAATGAATTAAAGTATTTATGTGCTGTTGCTGTTTGAATTAACCATCTGATGAAGCAATGGGTACCATTGTGAAAGCGCTCACCATTTTGTATTAAAAAAGAAGAGTTTACTTTGTCATGGTTCAGCTTCTTTATTCCAGCTACCTTCCTAATGGGCACCTGTGTTTCAACATTTTCAACTTTTGGACTGGTTTGGATTTATTTTTCTGACTCATATACATAGTTCGTTGACCCCTGCATATTGTGGACATGCAACAAGTTATCGTGTTGATTGGGACAGCCCTGGCAACTTGTGCTCTCCTGCTATTTCCCTGCAAACATACATGTTACTGCATTTCTATGGGAATATGGGTGTGAGGGGGGCAAACCTGTCAACTGTACACATTTGCACAGACTGTGCTGATATTTGCTTTGCATTTTGGTTCCATTTAACATAACATTGTGCTCTGTCTTGGAGTCTAGAGGCATATCACTAAAGGCCACAGGTCTGATTGTAATGGCATACATTTGAGTTTCAGACTTCTTACCCTTCAGAGCCTTACTGCAACTGCAAGACCTGTTGTGCTATCATTGTGTAAGTCTGTAAGAGAGTATTTCATCATTGTCACCATTTGTGGGCCTTTACCAGACATTTCTTTATGGTTTTCTATGTCTGACTTGCTGGGTGAGGCTGAGGGGGTGAGTATGGGACCCCTACACATCCATGCCTGTGAACTATGACCCCCCCCTCCCCAGTTAGTTGGCCCTCCACATATACTGCAGTGGGATTTGTCACCTTGGGTACTACTGCATAGTATGGGGAGGCCAGTATTGGGCAAACATTTCCTGGTGCCCCACACAGCTGTCAGTTGTCTGCTGCTATCCCAGTAGGCCACATTATTCCCTTGCATGCATGCAGCAATACCATAGATGTGCTACCAGAACATACTAATGCATTCATTTATTGTTAAGAAGACTGACTTATCCTGTGCCTGCAGAAGTTGTGAGGACAATAGTTGAGGGCTGCCTATATTGTATGCACGCAGTACACTGCCTATACATGGTAAGGTACAGGTAGTGTGATGTGTGTCACATCCATTTTACTGTGTATGCAGGTCAGAGAGCTGTGTCAGTCCCTGGGTCCCTACAGTGTCAGTGTGTGTGCTATGCATTGCCTCTTTGCCAAGGACAGGGCATACTGGGCACAACTCCACCTGCCTACAGAAGCTGGCTCAGGGGATTCCTCTTCTGGGTCCCTCTATGCCTGTAAGGACCTTGGTAATAGTCGGGGGCTGTTTGGCCCTTCCCTGTGCTGTTCCTGCTGCAGCTGTTTCTGCAGGATCATATAGTGTAGCATGGCACATACTATGAACATGTGTGCACATGTGGCTGGAGAGTACTGAAGGGCTCCACCAGATATGTCAAGGCAGCAGAACTGTGACTTGAGCATCCCAAACACATGCTCTATAACGATCCTGATTTGTGTGTGTGCTTCATTATGGTGTTCTTGAATGGGTGTATGTGCATCTGTTATGGGAGTTATCATCCATGGCTCCAGTGCATAGCCAACATCCCCCACCAGATGGCCATATGGGATGTCCCCCCTGGTAAATCATTGGTACAGCTGAGGGGAATGCCAGATGAGCGAGTTGTGATAACTTCCAGAGCTGCCAGCACACGCATTAATGATAATGCCCTGGGCATTGCACATGACCTGGCAGTTGATCGAATGAAAGCCCTTGCGGTTTAAGTAGACCCTACCCTCTTCACCGGGTGGTGCTTTGATGATGTGGATGTGCATGCAGTCTATGGCACCCAGTACCTCTGGGTAGTCTGCTACACAGTGGAAGAGGAACATACTGCTGGTCCTCTCCTCATGTGTGCTGGGGAAGTAAATGTTCTCACCGGCATGTGGTAGCATGGCATCCAGGAACTGGTGGAGTACCCTGGATGCAGATGCCTGTGAGATCCCCATGATGTCCCTAGTAGGTCTTTGGAAAGTACCTTAGCTAGTATTCTTAAGGCTACACATACCTTGGTATCCACAAGGATGGGTTCCCCTCTCTTGGCTCTGGGTCTGAGGTGAGGACTGCACAGCTCTATGAGTTGCTGAAGTATGTCCCTGTCCACCCTGTAGTGCTCTACTATCTCTAGATCATGTAGCCCCTGGTAGGTTACCCTGGGTCTGAACACTCTTCTCCTCCACCTCAGTCTGGGGTGGTTGCCAGCATTATCCTCCTCACCACCCTCAGCCTCTGGCACATGCTGATGTATCAAAGTGACAGCAGCCCCTAACATTTTTGTCGGTTAAAATTCTGTGGAGTGTGTACACCAATGGTGCAGAATTTGTGGGAAAAGCCAGACTGAAAGGTGTTTGCACAGTTTATACTGTTGTGCTGCAGATGCTGTCTCTGCCTGTATGATTGGCTGGCTATGATACATTCCACCTCCCTGCTATATTATTTGTACTTGATTGCTTTTATTCTTCTATTTCTCTTTTTTTTCCCCTTCCCATTTCTGCCCCTTTTAAGTCTCGAGGCACACCATGCAGACCCGATGCCCAAATGTAAACAGTTCTGCTATTTCCGGGGTTTTTTTTTAGACCAGGTATGTGCTGCGCAAACCAATTTAGTTAAGTAAACACTTTGAAGCAGAATGGCCCTCCACTGGATGCAAATACGCTCTTCATTTCATGGAATAAGTTAATACAGACTTAGACACACCCCCTTGCTTCCTTGCTTAGCTGTGCTTAGCTAAGCTCAAATGGGAACAGTGGAGCTCCAATGTGATTACACCAAGCATGACACACTCTCTTTTCATGTTAGCTGCTTCTGCTGCTTACACTACTATCTTATGGTTAGATGCAGCCAGGGAATGGTATCTCATTTAGTGATTCAGTAAAATTTAATGATTTGCATACCCCACTGCCTTAGTCCCTTGTTACACCACTATACCAGAGCCTTCCTCCTTAGCAACCAGTGCTACCTATTATTGTTTTGATTCTATATGCCATACAGTATAATGGCAAAATGCAGATTTCACTTAAAATTGTCTTTTCACATTTTTTTTAAATTTTCTGCACAATCCCATTTGCGCACCACTGCTCTATGCTTAAACGGCTGAAATTGGCCAAAAGAACCCCTTTGATTTTCATATTTTTGCAACACTTTTCCATGCCAATGGCCATATGTTTGACCACTGTCATGCCTAATGATTATAATACATGCTTTACTTTGAGCTGTCATGCCTCCATTTTGATTTTTGAAGAAATGTACTCGGTTAGTAACTGAATACATTTCTGTACTTCACACTGTTCTTGCATGGATGCCTGTCTGTTTACTGAATCACTAATTCAGCTCATTTGCATGGTTTTCACCAGCAAATGAGGTAATTAGCATTATTCAGTGGTGTCCATGCCGGAATAGTGCTGGCAGGCTTGTGCATACTCCCAGCCTTGTTTACTGGATTGTTCGGCGGCCATATTCCATGCAAGAGCTGCAGCACTATTCCTGCATGGAAAAAAAATGTTATTGAATCCTGGGGAATAACTTTCGAAGTAACTGCACTTTATGAATAACTGCATATAGCACACTGAAATGTCCCAAAAATGGTGATACGTTGCTAGGAAACTCTTTACTGTACAAGAACTCTGTAATGGCAGAACTTTGCAAACAGACACACCCAGCATAAGAACTTTTTCGAAATAGCTATACTTTGACTGGATTGCACGAAATAGTTGCACTTTGCACACAATAAACTGTTTAAAATACATGCACAGTAATAAGCACACACTGTAAGCACTTTTACACACTCTGAGATATTTTGAATAACTTTAGTTATGCCCTTGATACAATACAAAGTCAAAGGTATGCCCAAACACAGCCCTTTGCCCAAAACACATGCAGTTGCTGTGCTTTATTTTTTGCTTATAATCCCCTTTCCTTTTCTAATTGTAATTGTTTTGCTCATTTAAGCCCTTTTCATGCCCAACACACTTTTCTTGCGCTCGTTTTACTTTAAACATGCCCAACCTTGCCTCAAACACACTCATCTTGCTTTAAACATGTTCTTTTGCTTTAAACATATTCATATTCTTTAGTTAAACGTTTCATACTTTTTGCTTGCCTGATAATGCAGTTTGTGCCCTTGTAATGCCCTTTTATGGTCTTTCACATAGTTCGTTTTATTTCTCGTTACTTTTTTGATTCTTTCTGGTTATGTCTGTGCTCTTTTCTTTTGTTTTTACTTTCACTGTCATCTTTACACCTCATGTCTTGGAATATGCTTCTCTCTTCCATCCTGGTTCTGGCACCATGTCGCTTTTATGTTAGGACACAAATAAAAAAATCTTCATGGGTTCTGTTCAAGCAGCTTTATCATATACAAACACATTACTATTGTTGACTATAGACTGTAACTTAAGTAACTTATATACAATTAGTGAATATGATCATGCATGCTCACTCCCTAGCTGTTCCTTCAAAATGGCACCAATTTTGTGCACTTGTGTGGGTTATATATGTACACATACAGCGTTGCATGCTTCTTAAAGATATAAGCACATGCACTTTACACTTTGATCTACAATTCCCAAACTGGATTCCAAATTTTGCTGGCATCGCAGTGCATTTATAAGATCCTAGATCATGGATTATACTTAGTTCAATATAGAGCCAAAAATGTTTTGGGAATCTTCTTGCCAGTGGATACTGTTGCTTTGCAAAAGCCTTGTTATACCTTTTTGTGTTGGGCAAGCCAACTCATGTTAGTTTTGTAGTAAAGAAAAGCTTAGATCTACTAACTCTAGGGAGTCAGCCATCCCAAATAACCTTTGCTATCATGTTTTGCAACTGTTTAACATATCTGAATTTATGCAAATGTGGTACGTCTCAATAAAAATAGGAATTTTGGTACAATACATATACTTACCATTAGTATCCAACATATTATTCTGTTGGTTAACTCCCTTATTATATGTTTGCAGTTATTATCTATCACGTCTGACAGCATGGATGGGATACATATTCCAAAATGTTGATTTCAGTCACTATATTCATTAATTACATGTTGCCAGTGTCATAATAACTACACAAGCTTTCTGGGAGAGTGGGAAATGTGCGTCTTTTGGGAGTTGAAGCCAGACCAGTATATTGCTTTAAATCTTGAAAAAAGGAGATAACCACAGAGATACTGTCCAAGGGGTGGGATACCCAGAGTACACCGTCATCTACAAACCAGCTGGAAATGACCTAATTCTGTGGATTTATATTCAGCTTGAATTCCTTTAGGGAGTTTAGTAAGTACTGAATATGTAACTCCGTTACCATAATAGCAGTGGGGAGAGTGGGCAGCCCTGCTTAAGACCACACATCAGTTGAATGGAACTAATAGCCATCCATTGGTGAAGATCTTTGCTGTAGAACCAATATAAAGAAGTTTACACTTCTTAATAAAACATAAATGGAAGTTCATGTAGGCATGGATCTTTTGTATTACAGACCATTTCATCAAGCTGAATACTTAAAATACAGTCAAATAGCTAAGCCAGGATAGTCTGTATACCAGTACTATTTTGGAAAATCCACCATACTTTGACAAGATCTGGACTACCTGGTCTGCTCCTACGATAGCCCTGTTGACATGTAGAGACATCTTATTATAACTAGAATATCTTTAATTCTAGTTCAATAAGATAAATAACATTATAATTAGAAGGAAGGGCTCTGTTTCTATTTGCGTCTAGGAACATTAGAACCTTAGCTTCCTGGGTAGGCTTGAGAAAATGATCACTGCTTTTACTCTCTTGGATGAATTTTAACAATGGCTGCCATTGTAAATTCTTATACTGTTTAGAGAAATCCAGGGTGATGCAATTATGATCAGTAGCTTTGACAGATGTCAAACTACACCTATCCCCAAGAATTTTTTGTTTGGATATGCCCTTATTTAGTTTGTGGTGGTAGTCTGACTCCACCAGCCTTTCCAATTTTAGCACCTCCAGTTTAGCCATAATGTCATACTTTTTGTTGTTTTTGGGGTGCCATCTGGGTCTGACCATACTCTCTGTTGAGAATTCTACTGATGTGTACTGAGTCATGATAAGGTACACTGTCAGTATTAAAGATAATTGAGATGGACAATTCCTTGGATCTGCCCTCAGCCAATTTCACATTAAATTTCTCTGATGTCATCCCCCTGGTCCAGAAGAATATTCTGAATATTCTGAATATTTCCCATTTCCCTTGTATCTTGGCATATGTAAGATGTGACATATTCTTCTTTTCTGCATTGATCCTAATTAGCAAGCTTTTGTCTCTACCTCCTTTTCTGATATAGTCTTGCTCCAACTGTTGCACTGCCTTTTTTTACTTTTAGCAGATAAAGTTCCCTGTGCTACCTCTTTTCTTTAGTTAGTCAGATAGTGACATTTTGTAATTCAGCCCCAAAAACCAGCCATGCACTCTCCGTGCTGTAGGCTTCATCAATGAAGCCTTGCCAGTAATTTTCAACATATTGTTCAATTGCACCATTCAGTACCAGATCTTTAAGTAAAAGTGGATGCAGCTCCCAATAAAACAGTTTAAACATGTAGATCCTTCCTTCATTTCCATCTGAAGTGCAGAGTGATCTGGCCAGATCATGGAACTTATGTCTGAGGAGAGCACAAAGGGGAGAAAAGATCTTGAAACTTGCCATAAGTCCAGCCTGCTAGCTATCCCAACTGATGATGCCATGAAGATAAATTATTTCTCTATAGGATGGAAACTCTTCATAGGTCCCATAGATCTAGTTCCACCCAATATAATTTATTTGCCGAGATGACTTTTTGAGCCTAACATTATTTGGGGGGGGGGGGGGTTAACTTATCCTATGCTGAATGAAGAACTATGTTAAAATGTCAGCCTGAACTAACATGGTTCTCCCTGTGTTTCAGCCTTACAGTGGTGTCATACATTTGAAGAAGGACAGTGTAACAATCGCATTAAATTATCCTGCTCCAATAAATCTTTAACAACAACTCACTCCATCTTTTCAAATTGTAGGCAACCTCTGTGACTCTTGTCTAACCCAAGGAGTCATGGATAAGTGTAAAAACCTGATTTATATATATATATATATGGATCTACCTGACTTGGTCGACAGTTCATATGGTCGAAAGTTTATTTGGTCGACAGTTCATTTGATCGACAAGCATTTTAGGTGGGGGGCTTCACCCCCCCACACCCCCCCTAACTATATCAACTCCAGGGTTGCACAACATTGGGGAAGGGGGCAAATCTGCTTGTCGACGAAATGAACTGTCGACCAACTGAGTGTCGATCATATGAACTGTCGACCAAGTCAGGTAGACCCATATATATATATATATATATATATATATATATATATATATATATATATACATATATGAAAACTAGATTTATAGCGCAGTGACAGAGACTGCCAATAACTCCCCATCCCCTCTCATCCAGGATTTTAGTAAGCAATCTTTATCCTTTTTTTCACTTTTACCTCCTCTGTACAGGTTATTTTATTTATTTATTTGACATTTGTTTACTGGGATAGTCTGACTTGTCAGGTGCCCATTTTCAGTGGAGGCATGGGGAGAAAACCTCCAATAAATACAAAACAAACAAAATATACAACACGTCTCGTATAAAGTACAGCAATTATAATTACAATGGAGCACATATTATGCATAAAAATAGTTAAAAATATATATTAGTAGCAAAGCATTTACATAAATGGATAATACAAGATTTTCTTAAGAGTATTGTTAGTTAGGTTTACCTTATCTAGGTAGACATAGCATTTATTGTGTTGAAATAAACATTGTCTAATGTATTGTTGAGCAGCTACGATAGGTGATTCTTTATTGCCTTGAACCAAGGAGGAAAACTAGGATGAGAGTAAGTGGAGTAGATAGAGAGTCCAGCAAGAAAATGTAGGATAGAGCTAGGAAGGAAATAATACACGAGATAACTTAGCATTACATCAGGTAGAGAGAATAAAAATCTACAGAAGAGACAACAGAGGTGTAAGTGTGACGTGTGCAGTGCAAAAGGGATGATGATCAGCCAGGTGGTAGACAAGAGTAAAGTCCAGAGTTAGGTGAGACTTGATAAGTATTTTGAACTGTGAGGGATTTGCAGTTGTAAAGATGGGTTGTGGGGTACAGTTCCACTTTGGCCCTCAGTTTGTGCAAAAAATTGTAAACTATAAGGTGTGCTTATCACTCTATCAGTGACAGCCATAAAATGTCCACTAATGGAGCTGTTATCAGCTCATTAATCAGGCCTAAGCTGCCTGCCTTCAGGTTATGGTCAGTAATGACACTCATATCATGAAGTTGTGTGTGTGTTATTTGTATAAGAGAATTATGATTACTAACTCAGTAAAATTACACTGGTAAGAAGAGAAAAAACAAAATGAACAGATGGCTTAGTACAGTATCTTTAGCCATAGCACCAAGCAGTCTTCCCTCCAGCTTTTACATTACAATCAGAATATAACAAACAACATTAAGAACACCTGTCAGTAAAAACTGCAGACAGTAATGAAATATGAAATTATTATGGAAAAAAATTCAGACAAACAGCTGACTTGTTTGCAGTGTTATAAACCCTAAAGTCTAAACATTTAGAGATGCCATTATGGCACCCTAATCACTCTCAGAAAGGTCAATAATGGTGGTAAATGGCTGAACTCCAGGGATTCCTCTCTCAAAATGGCACTTTGCTTTCATGGCCTATGGCGTCTTGTCAAAGAGTTTCAGCCCAAAGGAACTATTGTATTTTGAGCCATGGGGTATGCTTAATCCTCCAATAAAGTAGCAACATCTGTCTGGGATGATTCAAGATTTTCACTCTTTGAAATCACAGTGTGAGGGATGACAAAATCCATTTCCACAATAAAGGATTCATCTAGGAGAGTAAGATGTGTGGAGCCACTACTCATGTAGTCCTGGGAGGAGGTGGTTTCACAGGTTCATAAGTTCACAGGTTCATGGAATGTTACTAGGCTAATGGCCCTAGAGCCCTTACAAGGCTAGCCATATTTATTCTGAGTTGCCCCAATTGTCAGTGGTTAGGTCAGCGAAGTTCACAGAGGTAAAGGTCAATGGTAGGTAATATTGGCTTCCTCTGTCCAGGAGTGAATCTGCAGTCATCCATCCATTGATCTAGGTTGTGTTTGAAGAGGATCAGAGAAGGGCTTTTTTTCACGTGAAGAGGAAGCTTGTTCCAGAGAAATAGCAGTGTCTGGGAGATGTATCTATCTGCCCAGCATGACCTGTTCATGTCAGAGGTTAGGTTAAGATCACTGGAGTGCGTGACCCTTGTGCAGTTTCATTTATGAATGTGTAGCATTTCCATCAGGACCGGATCAGCGACTGCCCCATAAGCCAGGCACAGGCCACCCCTTAGCAACCTGTAGCAGACAGAATACAGTGCTAGGCTGTCAGTCTTTCCATGTAAAACTTGTTTTCTGTACCCTGCAATTTCTTGGTAAGAAACCTCTGTGGTCTCTCCAATTGTTGTAGATGTCTGGTGAGGCACATGCAAAAAGGAGCATTGTACTCAATTATTAGTCTGATGAAGGCTGAGTATAATGGAATTATAACATCCTTAGATCTAGATGTGATGCCTTTACTTAGAATATGTGGCACATAGAAGGAGTTCCTTACTACTGTGAATATGTGAGGTCAATGTTCAGATTGTTTCCAAACTGAGTACTCAGATTATGTACCACTGCATCTACACTTAGGGAAATGCTGTCTGTAATGTAATTAGCAGGGATGTCAGATTTTCCAAAGGGAATAATAATGCATTTTTTTTTTGCATGTAGCACCAACCATTTGTATTAAATCTGTCTGCAGTATATTAATGTCATTGGGGGACTCAATGAGTGCTCCCAATTTGCAATCACCAGTAAACTTGGTCAACCACAGGCCGTTCAAATTTACCTGGACTTCTGAGAAACAAATTCCAAACAGAAAGGGGCCCAGCACAGAACCCTGTGGTACGTCACTGGTGAAGTCACCCACTTTGACAGAATGTGTTCTATCAGTGAGTCAGTTGGATATTCATCTGGTAATGCAGGGGTTAATCCCAATTAGAAGAGTTTCTGTATAATACCTGAATGGGTTATTGTATCAAATGCCTTGGCTAGGTCAAGATAGGTAGTATGTACCATCTTTTCCTTGTCCAGGGCCTTGGTGACTTTCTTGAAGAAGTCAACTATGTTTAACAGGCATGATCAATATTTAACAAATCTGAACTGGGTTGGGTCCAGAATTTGAAGACTACCTACGTCCTTGTTAAGGTCCATAATGATTCTTTGCAGGTCCTTGCAGATGAATCTAGTCAAACTTATTGCCCATAATTTTAAGGGTTAGTTGATAGTCGTCCCATTGTGCAGAGGGATTACTGCTGCTTTCCTCCATTCTGCTGGGACATAGCCAGTCCGCAGGTTGTGGTTAAACAGGGATCCAAGTGGGTTGGCTAGGTTATGTTTTAAGTTGTTTAAAGGGCAACCTGGGATGTTGTCTGGTCCCATAGATGCCATGTTTTTGGCCTTGGAGAGTGCCAAGATGACCTCCTTTCTTGAGATAGGTTGAAAAATAGTGGCAGGTATACTTTAGGGGATGACTGGAGGGGGCAGAGAAGAGAGGTTCAGCACATATCTGGGTATTCCCTTTTAGATTTTAGACATAGATAAAGAATGCCTTCTGATTATCCTTAGTTATGAAGGCTACATTTACTTTGTAATTAGCTTTGGAGTGCTTCACAAGATCTGTAATTTGTTTGTTTCAGATAGAGTGGAACTTCCTCCTCTGTTGAACCAGTTCCCTCTTGTTCTTGGACAGAGGTTAATAGGTTGGTACTAGGCTATCGGCCCTAGGGCCTATACAAGCCTAGCCATAATACTTCCCTGGCTATTTCTTCCCAGAATATTTACTTCCATGGTCCCCTGTCTAGCAGGGTAACTGACGTAATCCCTGGGGTGAATTTCCTATCTCACATTAGTTTCTTTCTCTTGGTGTATACTAGGGGTCCACCAGGATGGTTTGTTTTTTTGGCAAGACCTGGTTTTAATTCAGTCAGGTACAGCTGATTCTATACAACTGCTTAAGTGGTTATACAGGGCATCGGTGAACACCTCTGCATAGGAGTCCATGTTATCTGCATTCAAAGGGGATTTGAAACTTCTTATACCATCACTTTGTAGCAGGTAATTTGTCTTTGATAACTTCTTAAGCATTTTGTGCTTAATGGTGTATCTAGTGTTATGATTACATTGAACAAAACTGATTTATTGTCCAATCTTACCATTTTGGACATTACACTGGGGTTGTGGGGGTGCAATGCTCTCCCATGTTAGTGACTACAATGTATAGAACATTTGAACCTCTTGTGAGTGTGCTGACTAACTGTTCCAGAGCATTTATATGACAAAGTCCAAGAACTTCTGAGCCAGCATGTTTATAGTCATGTATGTTTTCCAGTTGATAGTAGGATAATTAAAATCACCCATGAGTAAGGTATCAGGCTGTATGGCAAGTGATTTCAGTAAGGCCATGTATGTGGTATGTTTTTCCTGTTTCATGGTGGGGGACTTATAGCTTGCTTTGATGTGTTAGGGGGTATGCCTATAGTTAACTGGACATGTAGTAGCTCAAGATGGTCATACTGTTTGATCAGTCTCAAGGTGTAGTTATCCTTAATGAAAATGGATACACTTTATTTCATCCTTTCACACTCAGTTCATGGTCTGAATGTGTGGAAGGCATTGTAGCCCTACATAGCTGGGGTGCTTTCTGCACTTTTGAACCATATCTTGGTGGCTGTACCGATGCCATCATCTTTCAAAGTGGGGAGTACTTCTAGCGAGTGCAGTTTCTTGATTAGGCTCCTAGCATTAAGCAGCAGTACCTTGAGTTTATCTAGGGAGGATTTTATTATGTTGGGAGGTTGGTTATTTTGACACTGCCTAAAAATGGCACGATAAGGGTGGATAATGCCTTTACCACTATCTGAAAGCCTAGAGGAGACCATCTCTGGCAAAGCAGCATGGCCTGTTGACCATGCCTTCCCAGGCTGACACATGTTGGATCCCCTTAAGTTGACAGCAGAAGCTAAGCTGATTTTTAAAGTCAGACATTTTTGTTTGTATTGTGGCATCATCCTTGGAGAAAGTAGAATGCTGCTTATGGCTAGGCTTATACCTGACTGTGATACATAATCTGAGAACTCAGTCATGTCTCTCTTCATATAGTCCAGTGAGGTATTTCTCAAGTCATTCACTCCCATATGGACTATGACAGAGTCATACTAGCACCTGTAGTTGTGACTTGAGTGCTTGAATGACTTGACAGATCCTGCCACCTGACAGGCAGCTAACTATAACCCGCTCCTTATCCAGCCTGGTGAGGGGAACATCTGTGTGTCTCACAATGGCATTACCTATGACCACAAGATTAGGTTTTGTGGTGTTGCACCTTATGGGATTATTTGTTAAGACACTGGTGTGTGTGTTATTGCACACTGTGGTTGACTTTTTGCATTTTCATGTGTGTAAGTGGTTTCCATTTGGGAGGCCTCTGACCTTTTTGTAAGTTACTAGTGAGTACCTCCGCATTTGTGTGTTATACAGTGTGGAAAGTATGTGTGTGTGCTGACAACCTGTTTTTCATTCAGTTTGTCCTTATATGAGAGTCTTGGCTCCAATTTCATTGTGTAACTACATCTCTCTCATAAAGTATTTGTTTGCTTCAGGAGTAAGTAGTTGCCAGTATACATGAGACAATTGCTACATTATCTCAGGATGCCCATGTCTATCAGGTTGGCCAGAGAGATGATGGAAAACTGCCCGTCCATGATAGCAGGCTCTTACTGTATGTTTTATTATGGAAGGGAATGGGTTAATTTGATATGACTGTTTTCGTAGCACCAATACTACAAGAGGGACCTATACTTTGTGTAGGATAAGGTTGATCAATCAGGCAATGCTGGTCAGTGCACAACAGAGTTGCTCCTGGAGCAGTAGAAAACCTTAGAAGGCTTTCACTGATAGCTGTTTAGGGAAAAACTGAGCTTCTAGGCATTTGTGTCTATAAAGGACACTCTTAACCAATGCAAGGCTTAAATACAAGCAAAGAGAAACAAGTTTTCAGCTAACTACCAATCAGGAGAGCACACAATAAGCCTTCTACCAGCAATCACCAACTCATCTGGTTAGATCAGCACACTTCTGCCACAAGGTTGCAGAAAACACCTTCTTAATGTAGAATAACTGATTTGGTTCAGAAGTGTAACAAGACCACACAAACTACCTACAACAGCCCTACAACTCACAGACATAATGTGCAATTAACCACTTAAAGTAGCAGCAGACAGTACAGTTTTTTAACTGCTAAAGTATAGTCGCAGTATATAACAGAAGTACAAAAAATGTGTGCTTCCCATGTCAGGGAGACCAGATAAACACCTACTGCCACTAGATGAATAATCCCAGTCTTCCTAATATAAAATCACAGTAAAGGAGTGTCTGGAGAGAAATGCTACCACAAACAAATGTAAAGGTATAGATACAGCAGTGTACATTGAACAGCTTATAAAAGTGTGATTATTCAATAAAAGTACTTTGCTTTGTATAAATGAGTCAAGAGCCATTCAACTTTACACAATTTAAAAAGGCACTAAAAACAAGGTGATTGATAAGCCCTCCAGTCAATAAAACTACATGCATAAATCTTAAGGACTTCCCCAAACTAAACAGACCAGGCTACCTCCTAGTGCACTAGATGAAAAATCCACTAACCTCTTTATGTAAAAACAAGTGATTGCTAGAGTATAAAAATACACTACTCAAGTAATCAGAGTGGATAGGATGAATGGTTAACCCCAAATAATAATCCAACAAAATCCAAGGAACGCAAATGTAGTAATTCTTCTCTTTGGTATATCTGGCTTATTGCCAGCTTTGTTCATCATTCTATATTGGTAAGACCAACAGAAGGTTAAGAGAGCGGATAAAGGAACACATCTACAATATAAATAATGCTATGAGCACAAATGCACTAGCTAGACATGTCATTCAGTGTGGCCCTATACACAGTCTTAAATTTCTGGTAGTTGAAGTAACCTGTGTATGTGAACAGGTGGGGATGACGAGAGGGCTAGAACAGATATGTCTGAATTAAATTGGATCATTAGAATGAGCACTACTAGGGGAAGAGGGCTGAATGACAAAGTCCCCATTAAACCTGTGTTAAGGCTAGACAGATGATAAGATACACATTTGTATGCATTTTATATGTATTTTAGGTGTGTTTCTTATATGCCTTTATTTTTATGACCTGTTATTCTATTTACTATTTTTGTAAATGTTTGGCATGATTGAATTTGATGTGCAGTATAGCTTTAAGGCTCTATTTTAATGCTTAGTGATTTTTGTTATTTTATTTGTTCCTTGTTTTTAAATATGGAGGGAATGGAATATGACTATGTCTTATGAAGTATTCTTTGTAACTGCGAAAGCACTTACAATAAAGAATGATTTTATGTTGCTGAACACTGTCATGGTCTGTTTCACTACATTGTTGTTCCTTGGATTTTGTATAAATACACTACTTCATCCAACAGCTAGACAGATAATTAATTTATAGCAAGTAAATCAGTAGAACAGATAATGAGAGGCAAAATGTACTTTTTCAACATAAGCATAAGGGAAAGAAAATAATTTAAGATATCAACAGCAGTGCAGAAAGGGAGAAGCTTATTAAGCTCAATTTACAGTAGGGGTGGGTAGCTTAAAATCACCATGTTTAAAAAGAAAACAGAAATACAATAGCGTTCAGTCCAACTGATGAAACTATAACTTCTATTCAAAACGCTAACGTGCATCCAACAATTCCAAGTCACAAATGAAAATGCCACTGTGTAAAAAATAACCAACGATGATATTTATTCCGCAACGTATAAAATGACCATAATAAAATTCCCCAAATGTTAAGCGCTTTCACTCATCAGAATATGAGCTTCATCAGAACGTTTACATTCGAGTGCTGCCAGTTTAAATAACTTATTTGGCACCAATAATTTCAAATCTGTTCCGTCATTCTTAAAGCAACATGCTTTAAGAACGACGGAACAGATTTGAAATTAATGGCGCCAAATAAGTTATTTAAACTGGCAGCACTCGAATGTAAACGTTCTGATGAAGCTCATATTCTGATGAGTTGAAGCGCTTAACGTTTGTGGAATTTTATTATGGTTGTTTTATACGTTGTGGAATAAATATCATCATTGGTTATTTTTTACACAGTGGCATTTTCATTTGTGACTTGGAACTGTTGGATGCACGTTAGCATTTTGAGTGGAAGTTATAGTTTCATCATGTTTAAAAAGCAGATCAACAAAGGGGAGAGAGAGTGGGTGGGAAAAACTAGCAGGGAATCACCAGCAGTGTTTTAATTTATGCAGGCTTGAAATTTTTTCAGAAAAAGACAAAGACCCAGAAATTCATTGTGTACATAAGCATCACTCAAGAAACAATTTAACAAAAGAAAAAAGCATGTGAAATGTGCAGCCCAGATAATGTGTCTATTTCTTACACAGAACAAAAACATCAGGCCAAATAGATTTCTTAAAACAAAAAAAAAAACTGCTCTATCATTCATAGACAAAAGATATAGGCTTACTTTCTTCACCCAGCTGGAATTCACCAGCAGTTCTTTGTTTCCCAAAGTGAGAGTAAACCCCTGTATGTTGTGTCTGCAAGGTAAACCCCATGACCATTATGTTAACTACCTCTTCTGCCAGTTGAATGGTGTTGCATTGTGTCCATATTTCTCTCTAGTGGTGTTCATGTCAAAGAAAGATAGGAGTATCTGGTTCTATGTAAATTTCATTAAAAAAAGAAAGAAAAAAAAACTAAACAATAATATAAAAGTAAATGTGTTTTTCATTCCCAGTAAAGATTAAGTGTTAGCAGTTAAGGGCAACAAAGTATCTGACCATTATAGACTTGACAAATGGTTACTGATAGGTAGCCCTTATGACAAAAAGAAGAGAGAGAGAGGACATCATCTGTTAAGTCATTAATTTTGAACAAATTCACTAAAATGCCTTTTGGGATAAGTAATGGTCCAGTAATTTCCAGGTGATAGTAGAATGCATCTTAGGAGGGCTATGCTCTCACCTACATAAATGAAATTGCCATTTTTTTGATGATCTACTAGTATAATGCGCAACATGTCAGACAGGGACTTGGCAGATAAAAAAGGAGTTGTTAACTCTCAAGACATACAAATGTCCATCAGCAATGCCAGATGTAACTTCTCTTTGTCATCAGGCGGGTGGTAAAAACATTTATCCAAAGCTGGCCAAAGAAGAAGATATGTAGCCATGGCCTTTCACAGTTAGCAAAATGTAGATAGGGTTCTTTCTTGAAACAGCCGGGCAGTGCAGGCAGGTTGCTCCCTCCCCCCACCATAGTGTCAGAGCCATTCCACACCTTTTTATTCACAGAACTGACATGAGAAAAACAGGTTATCTTCAAACTAACGTGTCAGCAGGCACATCCTTTCTTTGGTTTATTTCTTATTATGACTATACAACTGGAAATTGTGTAGTCATGATATGGATGTCTGGTGTTTATTGCAATTAGATATTCAGTATTCTCATATTTTCTATTTTACTACTTATTGTTAAATATTTCTAAACCTTTCATTGTGGCTGGTCTTTTAGAGAATACTTTTAACATCTTAAGAGTACTTATGCTTATTTTGTGACACTGTGGATGCTCCTGAAAGCCTTGTTGCATTGGTCAAACTCTACCATTTCTATTAGTATTTATTATACTCAAAGCAAACACTCCAGTAGTCCCACAAACCAAGGTGCAGTGAGTAATTCAAGTAAATCCACAAAAAAATCCAGTAGTGAAGGCAACGGACAACTTCTTCTTAAAAATATGATGTTTATTCAGTGTAAGTGCTTTCGTAATGTAACCATTACTTCCTCAGATACAAACAACTACATAAAATGCTCAAAGTTTTGTATACAAGTCAGTAAAAACACTTCCAATCAGATGATTTAAAACTCCCTCCAAAATACTAGCAAATTAAGTTAAAGTAACAGCTTCCCAAAAATATATGTAACTGCATATTGTCGTTTATACATTGCATATAATTATAAATATAATTATAAATATTAAACAGTATTAAATCCCATACAAAAATATTTAGAAACACTGCAAAAATGCATATGTCAAGGGTAAAAAATTGTTTAAGTTTTTTAGCCTTTAACTCTGGCTTAAGAGGGACCATATCATTTAACCCAAATCCCTGATGTGCCCCTAGGCACAAAATCCATTTCAATTCAGTTGATTCAGTATTGTTTACTATGTCCCCCATCCTGACACTATCTGGTTGAACCTGAAGCACTTGAAACAAGAACCTATGCCTATCACCCTCCGTTAACAAATGCTTAGCTATAGCACTATAGTCTTGGCCCTTCCTTACACAACACATATGATCTCTGATTCTTTCCCCTGAGCCGACAATTAGTTTTTCCCACATAGAATTTAAAAGAATACTCACAGTGGGCAATATATACTACATTCCTAGTATTACAGTCAGCACTACATTTTATCTGCCAGAGATGCATAGTGTCAGGGTGCCTAAAATATTTAGATTCATTTATAAATGAACAGAAGGTGCAGGCTCTACACCTTGGTGTTCCAATATTCATGGTAGTGGAAGAATTATTGTTCCTAGGGTAACACAGCTATTGCTTAAGATTCAACCTATTCTTAAAAAGAAATGTAGGTCTATTTCCTACTATTCCATTAGTCTCATCATCTACAAGACGAATATGCCAATTCCTATTTACTATATGCTTGACAAAGCCTATATCATGAGTGTAGTGTAAAATCAAATGAACTACTGAATTATCATATGCTTTCTGTCTTAAGACCTTATTTCCCTCAGAAAAATAGGGCCTCCCCCTTCCTTCTCTTAATTTCCTTTCTTGAATAGCTTGTGTTAACAAAGGCTTCATTCAAGCATCCCATTGCCTGTTCAAAGTCAGTGTCTAGAGATGACAGTCTAGATAACCTTAATGCTTGTCCTTCCTCTATACTCTTAAAAGTATGTGGTGGGTGCATACTGTGTTTGTCCAGAAATGAAGGATGATAATAAACTTTCTTATGTATACAAGTGTGCAAGTCTACTCCTTCTCGAACTACTGTTACATCGAGGAAAGTAATCCTGGATGCTGAAGTCTGGCATGTAAACTTCAAAAACTGACAACTGTTATTTAAGTAGTCAACATAGTACATAAGTTGCTCATATTCACCTGCCCATGCTATAAAAAGGTCGTTTACAAACCTTCTATAAAATCTAACACTGGAGTCACCCCCCTACTTGTATAACATCCATCTCCCACTCCATCATGACAAGATTAGCATATGAATTGGCACAACTGGTGCCCATTGCCACTCCAGGTATTGCCAATAGCATTTCTCATCAAAGAGAAACATATTATATCCTAATACCAACTCTAGGAGCATGCATATAAAAATCTACCCTGCTCATCATAGGACCCATGCCTAAGTAGATATCTTTTAACCATTTGTAAACCTTCTGTTTTAGGACTGCACATGAAGAGGGATGCTACATCTAAGGTTGCAAACAAATCAAACTTGTTATCTGCTTGACCTGATGTAAAAGCATATAGATCAACTAGGAAGTGTTATGTGTCTCTTAATACAACTTGATGCCCTTCTAAAACTTTTCTAAGCTCTTTGTCCAAAAATATAGAAATCGGCTCAGTGAGCCACCCTGCACCATACATATGCAGTAAACATATGAAGGGGAAACAAGTGAACAGGGGATGGTTTGGTGAAATTTTCATCTAAACTAATAGTGATGGATGCCTATTTACAGATTCATAGAACTTACACGATTCATAGGAATTTCATGACAATGGAGTCTCACAAGCATTTACTCCTTACCAGTTCCTACTGTCCTGCTGTACCCCTTTTTTCCAGGAGAACTAGGAAAGTCTGTCTCAGGATAAATGTGTGGATACCTATCCAATCATCCAGGGTCAGTCTGTTTCAGAAGCAGGGAAGTACTGTGTAATGAATTTGTTTCTCTATAATATTTTAGTTATCTGTTAATAAAGATATATTTCCCTAGTCCATGGTTTTGGTATTTATAAAAGGCTATTAGATAAGGAAATGCAGGGTATAGTTCTCTCCTAAAGAGTCTACAGGCTACTGAACAATGTGACATTACTTCCAGCCTCTCTTGGTACTTCAGGGTCTTTAAGCCTGCAGTCCTCTTTAATAGGAACCTCTGTGGTATTTCTAGTTGTTTGACAAGTTTAAATAAGGTACATCTCAAAGTGGCCATTATACTCAGTACCTGATGTAATAAATGCTGAATACATGGAAGCAATTAGCTCTTTAGATCTGGGCGAGAGTCATTTCTCATTTAGTATGCTAAATAGAAGGATTTTCTTTCTACTGTTTTTTTAAACCTATTTATTAAACATGAAATTAAAAACTGGCATAGATTCATACAGAGTAATAGAAAGGAAAACCAGCTGTAATAACATTTGTTTTATTTTCATGCAGTATACATTTTAACAATTTTCATTCACTCCAATGTTACATAAATTGCTGAATTCCTGCCCTCTCTTAAATTTTACTCATTATTCTGCATGCATTGTTCCAACAAATTCAATTTATTTTTATATAATTTGCGTCTTTCTATTTCTTTTTTTTTTTTCTCAATTTTTTTTTATTTTTCAAATACATTTGAATGAATTCCATAGTATTTATACATACCATCTTAAATAACTATGTACACTATTTACATTAGCCTGACATTATAACAGATCTTAATGTATACAGTTACTTTATAAGTATGTCCAATCCATTATTAGAGTGTCTGATCAATTATTGTATAGTGTCAATCAACAACTTTTCCTCAAGGGTTGTTGATAAATGGCTTTAGATAAATTCTTAGTTCTTTAATTTTAATTTCCAATAATGCTGTGGTCTTCAGTAGGCTGTAGAAGTCTTCCAAAGTTGGTATTGTGTTTGTATTCCATCTTCTTGTTATATACTTCCTTGAAATTTCAAGTATAGTCCATACTAGATACATGTTTGACCTATTCAAATGAGGACCTTCATTCACATTTAATAATACAAGAGCTTTAGTTCAATAAAATGATTCATCAAATAAAGCTTGTAGAAAGTTATTAATACCATTCCAAAATGGCTTAATTTTAACACAATCAAATAAAATGTGGTTCCAATCTGCATTGTGTATTTGCTCACATCTCCAACATATTCCTCTCATTGAAGAACTAATTTTACTGATTCTGTCTGGGGTTAAGAATGTTCTATGCAAGCATTTCCAATTAAAAATTTTCCAGTAATGTATAAAGGATGAATATTTTATCGATAATAAGATATTTGTTTTAATATCTTCAGTTAACTGTATTGAGTGTCCTTTTGTTATATATTTCCAATATGAGGTTTTGGGTGTTGTTTTATAGTTTATCAATATTTTGTAAAAATTTGAAATACTGTTTCCTATGTCAAAGTCATTATATATGATTTCATATATGTGTTTTGTAAATTTAGGTATTTCTTTAAATGAAGAATTGTTAATTATTCTACTTAAATCTTGCAAACATGACAGAATACTATGTAAAGTTAGTCAGTCCTGTTGTGGAATTTTGTATGCTGTTTTTATTACTTGCATATCTAAAACATTTAGTTATTTGATACATTGGAGCCAACAAACAAATCCTTTCTGTTCCCAGGAATTAATAATTTTTTATATATTTTATGTAGAAAGTTCTTTGTGACTATAAATGGTGTTAAAAGATCAAACCAGATTTTTAAATCTATATTTGTATTAATAATATTCCTAAATGAGTCAATGTAATAATTAGTTATATGAGATTCCGTGGGTTTAGTTATGTTGTATCGCATACTAATACATAATATGTGCCATGGCAAATTGTTTTTATTTATTTGATTTTTTTTTTTTTTGTAAATCAAATCCACTTATTGATATTACAGTCAGTAATTCTTTCCACTTTGCAGAGTAATTTGGACTTATCCAATCTGAGATTGTTTTAGATATTGATGATTTATATATGTTTTTATATCAGGAAAGTTTAATCCTCCCTGTTTCCATGGTCTGATATGATGTATTAAAGCTATTTTGTTTCTTTTGGGAAACCATAAAAATTTTATTAGGCATAAATGTATTTCTTTAATTATAGTCCTTTCTGGTAACAGTTGTATTGCCAAGGCTATATATAGGATCTTGGGTAGTAAGACCATTTTTATTAACTGTAGTCTATCTTCAAATGTTAATATTATTTTGTCCTATTTTTCCACAGAGATTTTAATTGTGTTGATGATATTATTGTAGGTTTTTGAGACTAATTCATTATTATCCTGCATAACTCAATTCCTAGATATTTTAAGTGGATTCTTGTTTCCCAATGATGTAATCCCCCTTAGTCTGCAGTTATTTTTCTTTATTTAAAAATAAACATTTTGATTTTGATTTCTTGAAATGGAGTCCTGAAGTCATGCGGAATGTGTCAATTAATATATCTAATTATTCTAATGTCTCTTTTGTGTTAGATAATTTTAGTAATATGTCATCAGCAAATAGCATTACTTTAGAATGTATTGCTCATAAACATCTATTCCTTTGATTTTTATATTGTAATGAATTGAATCTGCCAAAACTTCAATAGACAGGGCAAATAGAATCGGTGACATGGGACATCCTTGTTTAGTGCCTTTTGTTATATGTATAGATTCAGAGGTAAAAAGACCTAAATTGACATACGCTAAATTATTTGTATATATATTCTTTAGGAGATGAACAAATGATGCAGGAAATTCAAATAGCATTAGGATTTTGAATAATAGTCCCAATTTAGGGACTCAAAGGCTTTCTCTATATCTAAACCAATTATGAATGTTTCTTTATTTTCTTTATTAAGATAATCTATAAGAGAAATTATCCTTTTAATATTTTCGTGTGTGTCTATGATATATAAACCCAGTTTGATCATGATTTATTGTTTTGAATAGTGATATTTTCATTCTGTTAGTTAATATTGTCATAAATATCTTATAGTCATTATTTCATAATGATATAGGTCTATATGAGGTACAAAGGTTTGGGGATATGTTTTCCTTTAGGATTGGTGTGGTTAAGGAATATCTCCAAGAGGGTGGTATTAAAGCTTGTGACTGAATTTCTAATAGAGTTTTATGGAAGAGGGACAGTATCTTTGAAGGAAAAAGTTTATATATTTCCATAATTATTCCATCTATACCTGGAGCTTTATTATTTTACCCTCTTTTATTGTATCTGCAATTTCTTTGTAGGATATGGGTGCTTGCAGATCTAGTTTTAATTTTTCTGTTTTTTTTTTTATATTAGAACATTTTTCATCTCGATTTAATTGATCGGTATGTATATTTTATTTTTGGAAAGATTCCATACAGTGATTTCTATAGCCATCAAGAATGTCACCTATAACCGAGACATTTTTCCATTTCTTCTCATGGAAGATAATTTTAATGTTATTAGCTTTTGATTGTATTTTGATTCTTGTGGATAAATTATGTAGATATTTGGAAGAAGTAGCCAAGGGATTAATTTTTAGTTTTTCTGAAGCTAAACTAGATTTATGGGTTAGAATTTCATTGTAATTATTGTTTAATACTTATTTCTTTTTCATCTCCAAATGTTTTTGATTTTTTGCAGCTTTTACTGACAAAAGTTTGGATTGTAGATTTAATAATTCAGAATCCCATTCTCTGAATTTTTTATACTAAGTTAGGGTTTTACCATATATGTAAGCTTTTAATGAGTCCCATATCATTATTTTATTTATCTCTGTGGTGTAATTAATATCTAAGAAGAACTGTAATTTGGATAATAGCCAGGGTTTGAACTCTTTAATTTTAGTTATATATGCTGGAATTCTGGAGCTATAGATTAATGGTTTGTACCCATTTTTGAAGTTTTAGTTTCAATGAATTGTGGTCTAAAAAGGGGCAGGGAGTGATTGAGAAATTAATGATTTTGGAGTGTCTATCTATTCTAGTTTGGGTACCAAATCTGTGATCTTGATGGGAAAACAACAAAGATTTATCTTCTTTAAATTTGAAAGTATCTACAAGATAAAATGATTCTAACCACTTGTTTAAAGCCTTTGATACAGCAGATGTACACAGAGATCTTTTATTTGTAGTTCAGAAATATCAAATATACAGAAAAAATATCCTTGTAATGTTAAGTTGCCTTTATAATTATTGGAAATGAAATTCAAGTGTTTTTAACAGTTCCTGTTCCAATGCCTGGGAACCAGTATAAATTGGCTAGGGTCCATATTCTGTTATTATATTTAACTATTACTAATGCCTTAAGGCCTTTTTATCTTCATACTTATAAATGATTTCTAGGTTAATCAGATTTGTTTTCCATAAAATTGTTACCCTTTTTGTCTTTATCTTATAAGTGGATTAAACCAATATCATATATTCCTTAGGATTCCATTTGTAATTCTCATTTGTTTTGAAATGAGTTTCTTGAAGGAAGACAATTTGTGCTTTGTTCAGTTTTAAATATTTCAGTATATTAGATCTCTTGCTAGGATTGTTTACGCCATTGGTATTTAAAGATAATAAAGTTAAATCCATCTTAGGTTATTTAGACTATGTATTTTTTGTTTTATTGTGACTATTAAACATTTTCCTCTGAAACTATAAAGCATATGTTTGAGCTTTTAAAGGAAATTATCAGTTTTATACTTGGAGTGTTTACTAATAAAGTAATGCTTTCATCAGGCATACTAAAAATTTTTTTGTGAAATAAATTTAAATTAATAAATGTTAGCAAAACTAAGATCCGCACTAGCCATGTAATGAAAATCATTCCTAATCTGATGGATAAACCTAAGTCCATCAAATTATCACTCATACCTTGACAACACAGAACATCTAAGCTCCATAAATTGAATTATCATATGGATAATATTTGTAACAGGAATAAGTAATATTTATATTATTTTGAGCAGATATACTACTATTGTAGATTAGACATAATTCTAATATGATCTAAATGTCTACTTATTGTATAAGCAATTAATATTTACATGAAAGACAGATGAAAAGCAATTCAATCATAGTAAAGTAGGATGTATCATATATAAAACCCCAGTAGAAGATTATAGCACACAGTTATTTAACATATTCACCCTTACTGATGAAGTCTTTCAAAACTTACATAATATAAATAAATGGTAATAATATTTATACCTAATGTTTATAACACAATGTATTTTACTGGATATATCAGAAGTTACATTTCATTGTTTGCCAGTATTTAAGTAATTACTTTGTTTGTTGCTAACTTACTTAAAGCATGGTTTGTTTTTTGTGAACATTGATGAAAGTTAGTGCATTTTAATTATCAGTGCATCTCTCTTCACCCCATTTCCTACACATAAGAATTTTCATATCTGTCATTTCTTATTATAATAAAATGAGTGACATTATAGGTTAAAAACAAAAAAATAATCACTTATTGTGATAAATGATTACAAATTCCCTTTCCATATTTATAAATTTCCATTTTATGGCATATACTGAAGGTTTTTAGATTTAAATGGCAACATTCTATTTTGTATAATCAGCAAAGGTTAAACAGAGTGATTATTGTCAATTTAATACTATTTGTTCAGAATGTGATTGTTATATTATATGGCATTCCTAGTTCAGGCTTTTATTGTTTCCCTTGAACAACTTTGCCAGTTTGATGTCATGTATAAAGCATTAGCTACCTTGGTAACAGCTTAAGTATTATGTATGGTCAAGATGGGTAACAAAACCACAATTCAAGTTAAAGCAATTATATGACTTGGTATGCACATTTGTTTACATGAGAAAATCTTCATGCTTCCCCTTGATGTTCAATACAGTGTATGCCATTTATGACAAGTTAAAACAGTAGTGTTATCATACACAAACT
Organism: Protopterus annectens; assembly: GCF_019279795.1. Taxonomy (NCBI): domain Eukaryota; kingdom Metazoa; phylum Chordata; order Ceratodontiformes; family Protopteridae; genus Protopterus; species Protopterus annectens. Next base: position 652,135,841 of record NC_056751.1, read on the forward strand.
CATGTTATTAAACTGAGTGCCTTTTGTCAATTTTATACTATTTGTTCTGAATATGATTGTTACATTCTGTGGCATTTCACGTTTAGGCTTCTATTGTTTCTCTTGAACAACTTTGTCAGTTTGATGTCATATATAAAGCATTAGTTACCTTGGTAACCACTTAAGTATTATATATGGTCAAGATGGGTTACAAAAACTACAATTCAAGTTAAAGCAATTGCATGACATGTTATGCACATTTACTTATATAAGAAAATAATCATGCCTCCCCCTTGATGTTCAATGTAGTGTATGTCATTTATGACAAGTTAAGACAATAGTGTTATTATACACAAGCCCATGTTATTAAAACCTGTCTTTAATATCTAAATTCAGCAGACTGCATCTTCTATGACGATTATACATTTTATGTCTTTATTTACTAAAATCATACATTGCAAAACTATTGTGTGTGTGTTTTTTTATCTGTTGCTTAGTTATTTGAGAGACCACAAGCTGTAATGCTTATTCTTATTATTAGATCCTTCCAAGCATGTTTATAGAGTCCATAGACTTTAAATTATGAGACCCTTCTAGTTTCTTATTTGTTATATTTCCATACTTTCATACACACATATCAGTACTTCAAGCACGGGCAACAATGCCTATCCAGTTTTGCCAGAATACCATTCACTAGTTCATGTGGTGTGTTTCCAGGCTGTTCTTAAAATATCCAAACCAATAATTGTCCTGTTCAATTTTTACCAGCCTGTTCCATGCAGTGGCCACTCTGCCAGTGAACCACTCAACACACTTTCCATTCCCACAGATATTTCCATGAAGGAAATCTGATGACTCTCTAGCACTTCCCGACAATCCCAAACACCCCTAGAAACAGCTATCCCCATATGCCCAACACGTCTGAGCAAGCTCACCTCCCAGACCACTGCAAAGGGTATTGCACAAGAACAAGTGATCTTAATCTTTCACAATAACTCAAACTTCTGCTTTTATGTAAGTCCTTAATGTGTTTGGACCGAAATACATTTCAAATATAAAATTGCGCTTATTATTATTATTATTTTTTATCAAGAATCAACTTAATGAGCTAAACGAAGTGTTGGGAGACCATCAATATGTGTACATGTGGTCTACAACAGCCCTTTTATTATATATATATTTTTTTGAAACCAAAAACTTAATTGCCGAGAATCATCTCGGAGGCTCCTCAAAGCTTTTAAGCATTATCGTCACTCTGTCTCCGTTGCCATAGCAACCTAGGAGCATCTGTTTCTGTTAGTGTGTCTGTGTACTGCATACCAGAGGCTCACAATGCACCAGAAGCAAAGCTTCACTTCACTGCAAATTCAAGCCTAAATTCCCTCCCTTTCTGCGAGACAGCAGCCAAGAAAAGAACGGGAAAACAGATTAAAAAAAAAAAAACCCTCAACAAGCCGCCAAGAGATAACACATTCTTCCAGCCTTCCCACCTCTCACTCAGCAGATGTATAAACAAACTATTTTCTTCCAAAATATCCCAAATCACAGTTTTATCCATCCCCTTCTCCTGGATCCAGGCTAAAACACCAAATGACTCTTCCTAATATACAAGCATCAGTAAACCTCGATCACAAGCTGCAACCCACAGCTTCCCGAAGATGAAACGGCAACATACAACAGCTGCCAGCCACAGCTGCATCCACACACACCATGTCAGACTTAATCAAACAGCACTCGAAGCTATGTTACCTGCCATAGTTGATATTAGCTATGTTTAGACAGAATAATAATGACATCTGTACTAGCTGCCAGACACAACTGCATCAATGCACACCATATCAGGATTGATCAAACAGCACTCACAGCTGTGATACCTGCCATAATTGATATTAACTACATTTAGAAAGAATAATGATGACATTTGTAGTAAGAGTTTGCTACTATTATTTAACCAGGATATACATAACATTTCTAAATCATACTTTAACTGAAGAAGGCATTAGACGCCATGACAGCATTTTATTTCAAAACACTCTACTGTTACTACTATTATATATGATGTTAATTTGTTTCATTTGAGTCTGAATTCTGATGAATGATACCTTGTTGAATTAGTTAATTAATTACTTAAATTATGAGTAAAATCAATGAAAAATGAACAAGATAAGTATTCATTGAGTTCAAGTAGGGGAATACAAACTTCTATGTCTGTATTATGTGTTGCTTTGTTTGTCTTATATATACTGTAAATAATAACCCATCTTGACCTACCTTTGTGAAGAATTATTGGACTCTTTGAACATTCTGAATAAATCATTACTGTTTCTCAGTTGTTTAAGAAACCCTCCTTTTTAAAATAAAAACAGATGACAAATGATGTACCATATCAGTTGATACTTTGAGAGATGTAGTTGTAAGAGTTATTTTTTTTTTGGGACAGCTATCTTGGAATCAGTTTTTTATTTCTTCTTTCTAGCATCAGTCCAAGGATTTGTTCCTTTTATTCTTTTAAGAGTAGGGTCCATCCATTCCATTTCTTCTGGGATAGACACCATGTTGTTGTTTTTCATAAATATAATAGCTTCTTCTAAGTCATTAAAGGTTCTCATCTCATTGGCAAAAGGTATTTTTATCTTGGCTGGAAAGGCCAGCTGTGCTTTAATGTTGTTTTGTTTTGTTTCAACAGTTTTATTATTGGCCAGACATTTTCCCTTTGTTGTAGTACACTGGAAGAATAATCATTGTCAAGCCTAATCAGGCTTTGACTGTATTTTAAGGGTGATTTTCTACAAGCAGATTTGAATATTAGTTCATTATCCAGAAATGAAAGAAATGTTATAACTATGAATCTAGTTGGAGTATTTGAGTTAGCAGCAAGTTTCCTCAGTGCTCTATGCACCTTTTCAATTCCAAATGAAAGTCCCTCTTTCAAGTCTAAAATTTCAGGAATCCAGGTTAAGAATGAAATAATGTCTTCACCTTCAGTGTTTTCAGGCAGACCAAAGATCCTTATGTTGTTTCTCCTTTCCCTGTTTTCTAAGTCATCTATTTTGTTAAGCATCCATATATTCTGTTTAAGCAGAAATTCTTTTTGGAATTATTCCTCTTTGAGTCTCCCTTCAATGTCATTTAGAGAAGTCTCTATATTTGTTTTTTTGTATGGTGTTGCTGTAATAGTTCCTTAAGAGTATGTGTGTTTTTGAGAATTTAATTTGAGGTTTTCTAAGTCATTTTTAAAGCCATCCATCTTCAATGATAGTTCCTGTAAGGTAGATGTCATCAATTGCAGTTCTTTTTTCAAAGCAGCATCTTGATGAGAATTCCTTGAGTTGTTTATATTCAGTGACTCAATATATCTCCAAGTTACTTGACAGGAACATTTCTGTATATCTCCACCAAAATTGATATTTATGTAGCTTAGTAATTTATCTACAGATTTCTGATATTTTAAACTTGAAAATTATAAAATGTTCCTATATTATACTAGTTTATGGAGCTCTCAAAATTCACTGCTCTCAGTTGGCCATCTAGACTCCACTCCTCACTTCTTTCTCTTCTTTCTTGAATAGAGAAAAAATACTTTTGATTTCTAAAGATCCCACTTATAACTCTTTGTCACAATATGAGTGGAAGAGGGGGAACTGTTAACCCATGTTCAAAGGTCCCCTATGCACATTTTTATTTTTAAAGGAGTATTGTCTATACTGTATACCGAGGGAAGGGTTCTCAACCAAATTTGATGATATTGCACTGTTTTCATTTAATTTAAGCCCAGTTTCAGTATATCAGTTATTTATGATTATGAGATTTTGCTGAAGGGTTTAACTATAATAGGGAGGTTGAAGTCATCTGCAAACTTACTTAGCCAGAATTCTTAGTTCCAAGTGTGGAGGCTGGAAAAGTAAATGCCAAAAACAAGGAGTCTCTACACCAAGCCCTGGAGGACATCACTGGTTGCCTTCATGTCTTCTGGTGTGGTGCTTGCCAACTGCCCTTTGTGTGTTATGCATAATAGTAGTTTTCATTCCATCTCACTAAATAGTGATCTATTTTTAGAACATTTAGCTTACTTACAAAGTCTACATAGGATATAGAGTTGAACAACTTGGTCAGGACAAGATACACAGCCTGAAGTGTATGACCACTGTTGAGAGTCTATGTAGCCATCTCAAGAAGTTAATTTGATGTATTGTATGTATTTACTTAGCTAGTTATTACACTTGACAACCAGGTAGGTACGATGTTTGTCAGTCCCTCTCCAGCCACAGCCCAGGGTCATAGGTCAGCATTTGTTTTAACAGTGCAAAACAGAATAGTGGAATGCATAACAAGATATTCAAGAAGAACTGACATGAAAAACAATTGTCATTTAAAACAAGTTAAAATATATACAGATTAAAACAAGTTTCAAATCACAAATGGATATTAGAAAAAAAAAATTAAGCTTATTTCCTGCCTTTCTTGTTAAGTGGTACAGACTATTTGTAGGCTTCTGAGCCCCCAAGCCCTTCTGTGTTTGAGGGAAGCCTTCTAGCTTGTTTTTTTTCTTATAACTAGCCAGTTTTCTAGTTTCAGCACTCAAATCTGTTTCTTTGATCTCAGCACTTGTTCAGAAAAAAAAAAAAAAAAAAATTTCATCTGCTTTTACTGTACTTGTGTTTCTACCTACTTCTTTTTACTTTTGCATCATCTTAAAATACTCAATTGTATTTATTACTGCTTGGTGTAACTCATTCTAAGCCTTTTGGTTTAAACACTTGGGCTTCGGACCAGTTAGTTGTTTTGCACTGAGAGGGTTTGTGGTCTGCACTGTTGTGGCAGAACAGGTAGCTTACATCCTTCTAGGTTGAGAACTGCTGATTGAGGGCTCAGTGTCTGTTATTCTAAAAGTGTATTAATTCTGGTTTAAGCACTTGGGCTTTCAAGCCAGTTATTTTACATTAAGAGGGTTCGTGGTCTGCACTCTTGTGGGAGGAGAGGCTGGACTCTGCCCTTCTGAGCTGGGAATTTCTGGTTAAAAGCTTATAGTGCATGCATATCTGAACTGTTTCTTACTGAAGTTGGTGCCTTGTTTGCTGTGGCATAGACTGGATTCGGGCCTGCTGGATCTAGCTTTGTTTGTGTAACTTGAGCACTAATCCAGACATTCTCTAAAGTATTCAATGGTATTTATTACTGCTTGGTTGTAACTTGATTAAAGTGTAGCTATCATTCAAGTCTTTTGGATTAAGCACTTGGGCTTCAGACCAGTTGTTTTACATTAGGAAGGTTTGTGGCAAGTACTGTGGTGGCAGGACAGGTAGCTTTCATCCTTCTAAGTTGGGAACTGCTGATTGAGAGCCCAGTGTCCAAGTGTATTAGTTCTGGTTTAGGCACTTGGGCTTCAGGCCAGTTATTTTACATTAAGAAGGTTTGTGGTCTGCACTCTTGTGGGAGAAGAGGCTGGACTCTGCCCTTCTGAGCTGGGAATTTCTGGTTAAAGGTTTATAGTGCCTGAATATTTGAACTGTATCTTACTGAAATTGGTACACCTTGTTTGCTCTAGCATAGACTAGATCCAGGCCTGCTGAGTCTAGCTTTGTTTATATGCTTGTTGTTTGTTTGCTTGTTATTTCCCTGGAAGCTAATTCCACCTAATACGCAACTTCTCAGCGCTTCTGTGGATCACTAGTGATATCTGCATTGCTTACTGTACTTATTTCCTTGTTTCACTTGAAAGAAAGTTACTGTTTGTCATTTTTTCATTTAGTTACTTGTAACACATTGCACTCAAGTTACCTGGCACTTGCTCACTAAAGCAATTATATAAGTCAGCACTAAAAATTAAAAGCACTACACCCTCACTCCCCACTGGCCCTTGTTTTCAATTAAGGATTTCCCAATATTATTCTAGCATGTCCAAAGGTCAGTTGTCAATCTCCTCTCCGGTCCAGCTGGTGAATCTGGGAATCTTGAGGCAATGTTATAACTGCCTCATGTACACAGACAACCCTCTCCTCCTCCCACATAACACAAATACTTGCGAGAGATGCAGCTATTTAGCCAAACTGGAGGCTGAGCTCTCTCAACTCAGGACTGGCAAGACCAGACAGGAGGAGAAGGCAACTACACACACCACAAAACCAGCCTCACATAATGCTACCACTCCACTGAATCAAACACATAAACACACAAAGACATACTTGGAGGCTCTGAGTAAAATTTACCTAAACAGCAGAGGCCTCCAAAGCAGACACCCAAACAACTGCTACCTCAAGACACCCCACAAGCAACACATAAACCACAAAAGCAGTGTGCAAAGCAGTCACAGCCCTTAAGGCCAAATACAACACCAAACATACTTGTCATAGGTGACTCCATAGTCAGACACACTGACGTCCCACTCACCAGGCTGAACAAGGAGAGGGTCACAGTAAGCTGCCTATCGGGCTAGAATCCACCACATAACACAAGCACTCGGGTCACTCCACAGCAAGTACAAATATGACACAGTCATTGTCCATGCTGGTGTGAACGACCTGAGCGTACCTCCCTGGACTACATGAAAGAGACATAGAGGAGCTCTCTGATTATGTAGCCCAGGCAGGTATGACCTAACCCTGAGCAGTATCCTTCCTTCACCAAGAATGATGCCACAATATAGAGACAAGATGATCAGCTTTAACAATTGGCTTAATGTCTGGTGTCATTCAAAGGGGATCCAGTGTCTGTCTGCCTGGGATGACATGCTTGACAAGCCACGCTGTTTCGCAAGGCGGCTTGCACCTGTCACCCTGGGATTCGGATATTGGCTAAGGCTCTTGCCACCCCCATAGTGCCTTTTTAGGCAAGGCTCAAATTCTAAACCTACCACCCTAGAAAACAAAAATGGGAAGAAACTGAGGGTAATGCTGCTCAATGCCAGAAGTCTAAATCTCAAAATGCACGCACTCGAGGCCCTTCTCAGTATGGAGAACATCGATGTCTGTGCTGTAACTGAAACCTGGTTCAAGGCTCCTGAGAGCACCCCAGCACTATTAGGTTTTACCTCATATCATGCGTTCCGGCCCCAAAACCGGGACCACACCACAAAATGAGGGGGTGTATCCATATTCATAAAGGATACCCACACCTCCAGGTTGGTGGCAACGCATAGCTTGGAAACCATCCAGGTGCAACTAACCATAGGCAAAACTGCTCTACAAATTGTAGCATGCTACAGGCCACCCTCTCAAACTCAGGAACCCCACACAGCCTTCCTGAAGACACTGGAGGGTATAAATGTATCTCAAACACCATCATATTGGGTGACTTCAACTACCCGAATATAGACTGGGAACATTACTCAAGCCCTAACATTCTAGCCCAACGGTTCCTGGAGTTCATAAATTCAAATGCCATGGAACAGCTAGTCACTGTTCCCATGAGAGGAGAAAGTATACTAGATCTCATTGTCACAAACATGGGGACAAAATGCTCCACACGAGTATATCCCTCATTGGTGAGATCTGATCATAAACTAATCTCACTGGAAATCCACATCCCGCCACCCCAAACAAAAAGACCATAGTGAAGAACTTCTCTAAAGCAAACTTCACACTACTCAAGACTGGTGTGGTATCCTTCAAGGCCCCTGAGCCAGAGGAAACCACAACCCAAGCTCGGAAGCCCTTACAAATGCCTTCTATGAACACCTCCAGGACTGCATGGATCAGGCAATCCCAAATAAAACCAAGACTCTTTCCACAAAGGGCAAGCGTCCAGTCTGGTGGACCCCAGCCATTAACAAACTTTACAATAAGAGGAGAAAGCTATTACATGATAGAACAAAATCCATAAAAGGAAGTCACCCTGATCATTATTAGTAAAAAATACGAGCACTCATAAAATCAACTAAGGCCAATTTTGAGAGAAAAATTGCCATGGATTCAAAGGACAATCATAAGGCCTTTTTCAGCTATGTTAGGAACCTGGGTGGAAACTCCCAGATATGCTCAGAATTAGTCCAATATGATACAAAATTCACTGAACCCACAGACATTGCCAACATACTGGCAGACAGGTTCAGTGCAAACTTCACCCCTCTCCCCTAAAGGAGATAACTATCCCAGCCGAGTGTAGCCTCCCGGACATCTCAAATGCGCAGGTGAAAGCTGCTCTCTCTAAAGCTAAAAACACAGCATCAATGGGACCGGATGGTGTCCCCGGCTGTGTGCTACACGAGCTAAATGAGGAATTAAACCCGCACATAAGGCAGCTGTTTAATCTCAGCCTTACCACAGGATACGTGCCCAAGGAGTGGCGTACGGCAACTGTGGTCCCACTCCACAAAGGCGGCGCCTCTACGGACCCTGGTAATTACCGCCCCATAAGCTTAACAAGTCTAATCTGCAAAGCTATGGAGAGGATCATAATAGAGCTCATAAACAAAGATATAGGGGACTTGCAGACATTGGACCCGACCCAGTTTGGCTTTGTCAAGGGAAGATCATGCCTTTTGAACTTGGCTGACTTCTTCGAAACAGTCACCAAGGCCATTGATGAGGGAAAGGCAGTCCATACAGCCTACCTTGACCTTGCAAAGGCTTTCGACACAATACCCCACTCGGGTATTGTAGAAAAACTTACCAGCTTAAATGTAAACCCATATGTCACAAGATGGGTTGCAAACTGGCTTAAGGACAGAACCCACAGGGTTAGAGTTGCTGGCGCTGTGTCAGACTCCAAGCCGGTCACAAGTGGTGTCCCACAGGGCTTGGTCCTTGGCCCCTATTGTTTGGCATCTACTTCTCAGAAGTACTGGCCAACATGGGAGGACTTTGGCTGACAAAGTTTGCAGGCGACTGCAAACTGGGCGCCATAGTGGAAAGTGCATCGGACACGGATATCCTTCAGAAGGGACTCACGGAAACAGATAGCTGGTGCCAGAGCCATGGCCTGAAGTTAACGCCAAAAATGTATAGTCATACCCTTGGGAAAAACAAGGTAACCCCAAGCTACCATATAGGTGGCAATCCACTAAGCACAGAAGAGGTTATCAGGGACCTGGGGACCCAGGTTGACAGTGGCCTTTCTTTTGACACTCACGTTGCTAAAGTGGTTAGAAAGACCTTCTACATTGCCCACCTGATCATGAAGGGATTCACATCCGGATCTAGTGAGGTCATTGTTCCTCTGTACTCTTCACTTATCAGACCAATGATCGAGTACAATGCCCCATTCGGGATGTATCTCACCCGACATCTGCAGCAATTGGAGAGATCCCAAAAGTTCCTCACCAAAAGGATAAAGGGACTCCAAAATCTGTCATATGCTGCCAGATTGAAGAAACTCCAGCTCTATTCAGTCGCATACCGTCTGCTCAGAGCTGACATGTGCCTGACATACAAGGCCATGTCCAACCCGGAATTAATGGACATGCTCCACCTCAAAAAATCCAAATCCACCAAAACCACTAGAGCAGGCGACTTAAACCTTAGCACGGATATAAATAGGACGTGCTGGAGGGATAGATTTATCACTCAGAGACTCCCTATGCTGTGGAATAAAATCCCGGTCCATGTGAGGCAGAGCACCTCGCTGACTCTGTTCAAGAGAAATCTAGACCTGTGGATGGGAGATCGTAGGTTTACCCCGGGAATCATCTCTGTGTCACTGCTGGACAGAGGCACAACAAACTAATGGGCACAGTATTTTTTCATATAAGGGGTGGCGTAAGCCACAAAAATTTGGGCTAGGCTTATAAATGCCTTAGGGCAGATAGCCTAGTATAAACCTATGAACCTATGAACCTATATGTAAATATTCACATTATCAAACTTTGGTGACAGGATGGCAGTAGCAACACAGACTATACAATCAGAACACAAAGCCATTTTGAACATGATACTTCAAATATGTACATTTTAGAAGACATTTTGCATCCTATGATAGCATATGGAGACACAGAATGGTATTTTTTTCATTTACATGTTATTCAGATTTATTAAGCAGAATATTCCCTGCTCAATGTCAAACTGCTGAGGGTTAAGCCTAATAAGAGTTTTGATATCATAGTTTATGAAATTGTTTTAATATATCCCATGGCATTACAGATGAGTTTCTCCAGTCTGATGAACCTATAAATCCTGGAGTAAGTGATATGCCTTCACTTTTGTAGGGTTATTACAACTCAAGTGTGCCACAAACTGTAGCTTAATGTAGGTTTAACAGTCTGAGGAGTGGCTTGGTGAGGGCATGCTTAGCTCTTCTTGTTAAACATCATGGTATATTGTTAGGCCCTGTGGAAGAAGTATTTTTGGTCTTAGCACCTTCATACACATTCCTTTGTGATAATAGTGATTGTTAGGGATTCAGGGATTTGTGGACTTTGGATAGATACTTTGGGAAAATGTAGCACTGACTTTATTTTTAGTATATCAGCACTATCTACTGGGTTTGAATGAGAGGTGTAATTTTGAATGAAGTTTGACTAATGCAGGTTAGTCTTCCTTACTTTTCTAATGTAGCCAAAGAAGGATTTATATTTGTCCTTCAGATAGTAACCTAATTTCACGGGTTGCTTTAGTAGCACTAACAGTATTTTTCAAGTTTTAGTAATATTTTTGACACTGTCCTTCATGTCAGGAATTTTGGATCTTATGTATAAGTTAAGGAACTTTGTTACTTTTTCCATTTTGTTGTAAAATTTATTTATGTTGGTGAACAAGCAGAATGATTTGCTTTTGCAATTCCAATAATATTGTGCTCTAGTTCGGACAGACAACTCTATGCATTTATCTAAATGCACACAGAACTCTCTTGTGAAGCTAACTGCTTCATGGGCTTTGTATTTTATGAAAGGAGTAAGAAAGCACATCATTGTAAATAACAAGACGCACAAGCTGCAGTAATAAAAAAGGAGATTATAGAATGAGGTTAGAGAAGATGGTGTGCATGGATGGTAAGAATGCTGGACATACAGTAACAACTAAAAGATGTTGAGGACGCAGGTGGTTTTAATGGAATTTGATTCAAAATACCCCAGACCATGATCAGCATACTTGTTAAACTAAAATAAAAATAAAAAAATGCCACACCAGAACACAACAGTCTTTAATTACACAAAGATTTGAGCGCTTTCATTCCAAGGGAAAAGAACTTTATCAGAAACAATGTGATCCGTACTTCCTTCTTTTTATACACTTAAAATAGGCGCCAAAAAACACTGACAAAAATTTAAAGGTATACACATGTCAAAATATTAAAGACTATTCCCAAACTTCCTGCATCAAATATATATGCATGCTAAACACCAATAACATTAAATATACAATTAAATATTGTATAAAAAAACAATAGCAGATGCATTAAGAATTAGGAAACAGTAAACACATGAAACAGCTTATATGATCAATTGAACTATTTAAAAACATTATAGAAAACTTTGATTATAGAAGTCCTGTGACAGGCAGTCTGACTTAATTTTCAAAATAAGATTGATAGCTATTATGTGATTAGTATCTGGTGGGGCAATGCATTTAATAAAAGTTGCCAATGAAGGTTTTCCAATCACCACCCCTTTCTGGCCATTCCACCTTCCCTAAATGGTAAAGCCAGATTTCTTAAAATCCTTGCACACCAAAGAATGCTTGTAAAGGGCATTACAAGAGTTGGCTTTACCAATTGAATGTACGTGATGATAGATTCTTGTACGCAAAAGTTCAATAGATTTTCCAACACAGAATGCTGGAAAAGATAGAAAGAAGACTATATATATATATATATATATATATATATATATATATATATATATATATATATATATTAATAAAGCACCCTTAGTATTGCAGTCAAATCTATCCTTGACTGTAATCTAAACCTCAAGATACACGCACTCGAAACTCTCCTTAGCATGGAGAATATCGATATCTGTGCAGTAACGGAAACCTGGTTCAAGGCTCTCAAGAGCACCCCAGCACTACCAGGTTATACCTCATACCATGCTTTTCGGCCCCAAAACTTGGACCGAACCACAAAAGGAGGGGGAGTATCAATATTCGTCAAAGATACCCACACCTCCAGGTTGGTGGCACAGCACAAAGCATCAGAGACTATCCATGTGCAACTAACAGTGGGCAAAACTGCCTTCCAGTTTATAGCCTGCTACAGACCACCCTCCCAAACCCAGGAACCCCACTCAGCCTTTCTGAGAACACTGGAAAATATGACGGTCTCTCCAAACACCATTATATTGGGTGACTTCAACTACCCAAACATAGACTGGGAGCATTACTCTAGTTTCAACACCCTAGCCCAAAGGTTCCTAGAATTTATAAACTCAAATGCTATGGAACAACTTGTTACCACTCCCACAAGAGGGGAAAACATACTGGACCTGATCATCACCAACATGGGGACTCTATGCTCCAGACCAGAAGTGTATCCCTCATTGGTAAGATCAGACCATAAACTAATCTCACTGGATATTCACATCCTGACTCCACCCCCTGCCCTGAAAACCACAGTGAAAAACTTCTCTAATGCAAATTTCACACTCCTCAAAACCGAGGTGGAATACTTCAAAGCCCCTGGGCCTGTGGAAAATACGGCCCAGACCGCAGAATCCTTTATAAATGCATTCTATGAACACCTTCAGGAATGCATGGATCATGCAATCCCAAATAAAACAAAGTCCCAATCCTCCAAAGGCAGACGTCCTGTCTGGTGGACCCCAGCCATAAACAAACTATACAATAGAAGGAGGAAGCTACTACATGATAGAGCAAAATCCCAAAAAGGGAAGGCATCTCTGATCAGTATTAGCAAAAAACTATGGGCACTCATAAAATCGTCTAAGGCCAGCTTTGAGAGAAATATTGCACAGGACACTAAGGATAATCACAAGGCTTTCTTTAGTTATGTTAGGAACCTGGGTGGGAATTCCCAGATATGCTCAGAATTAGTTCAAAATGACAAAAAATACATCGAACCCACAGACATTGCCAACATCCTAGCTGACAGGTTCAGTGCAAACTTCTCACCCCCTCCCCACCAAAAGGGCAAATATCTATCCCAGCAGAGTGCTGCCCCCCTGACATCTCAGATGCTCAGGTAAGAGCTGCCCTCTCCAAAGCAAAAAACACAGCAACAATGGGACCAGACGGTGTCCCTGGCTGCATCCTACATGAACTCCAAGAAGAGCTAAACCCAAACATAAAACTACTGTTCAATCTCAGCCTTACTACAGGATATGTACCCAAAGAGTGGCGTATAGCAACAGTGGTCCCTCTCCACAAAGGTGGTGCCTCAACGGATCCTGGAAACTATCGCCCCATAAGCCTGACTAGCTTGGTCTGCAAAGCTATGGAAAGGATCATCATGGACCTCATAAATAAAGATACTGGGGACCTACAGACACTGGATCCTACCCAGTTTGGCTTTGTTAAGGGCAGATCCTGCCTCTTAAACCTGGTTGATTTCTATGAAACATTCGCTAAGGCCATTGACGAGGGGAAGGTGGTCCATACAGCCTACCTTGACCTCGCAAAAGCCTTCGATGCAATACCCCACTCGGGCATTATAGATAAGCTCACCAGCTTAAATATAAACCCCTATGTCACTAGATGGGTTGCAAACTGGCTCAAGGACAGAACCCACATGGTTAGAATTGCTGGAGCCATGTCAGACTCCAAACCAGTTACAAGTAGTGTCCCGCAAGGCTCAGTCCTGGGACCTCTCTTGCTCGGTATATATTTCTCAGAGGTACAGGCCAACATGGAAGGACTGTGGCTGACCAAGTTTGCAGATGACTGCAAACTGGGCGCCATAATCGACACTCCAGCTGACACAAGCATCCTCCAAAAGGGCCTCATAGAAACAGACAACTGGTGCCAGAGCCATGGCCTCAAGCTAAACGCCAAAAAGTGTATAGTCATCCCTTTGGCAAAACAAAGTGCCCACAAATTACCACATAGGTGGTAATCCATTAAGTACAGAAGAAGTAATTAGGGACCTGGGGACCCAAGTTGATAGCAATCTCGCATTTGACAACCACGTGGCCAAAGTGGTTAGAAAAACATTTTATATAGCCCACCTAATCATGAAGGGAATCACATCTAGATCAGGGAAGGTCATCGTGCCTCTTTACTCATCCCTCATCAGGCCCATAATTGAGTACAATGCCCCTTTTGGGATGTACCTTACCAGACACCTGCAGCAACTGGAAAGACCCCAAAAGTACCTCACCAAGAGGATCAAAGGGCTCAAACAGATGCCATATGCTGCCCGGTTAAAGAAACTCCAGCTCTGCTCAGTGGCATACCGCCTGCTCAGAGGCAGTCTGTGCCTGACGTATAAAGCCATGTCCAACCCGGAATTAATGGACATGCTGCACCTCAGAAAATCCAAATCCCATCGAGCAACGCGTTCAAGAGACTTGAACCTCAGCACTGAAATAAATAGGACATGCTGGAGGGACAGATTCATAACCCAGAGGCTCCCTTCACTCTGGAATAAAATCCCAGTCCAGGTTAGGCAGAGTCCCTCATTGACTCTCTTCAAGAGGAATCTTGATGAGTGGATGGGAGATCATAGGTTTACCCCGGGTATCACTTCTGCGTCACTGTTAGACAGAGGCACAGTATACTAACCTCGAAAAAGGGCATAGCAAAATTATTTTAAAATGGGTGGCGAAAGCCAAACACACTCTGGCTAGGCTTATAAATGCCCTAGGGCAGATAGCCTAGTTATGAACCTATGAACCTATAATCACTCAATCTAGGAAAACCTTCCACAGAAAAACTACTGTCTTCAAAAATAAATCTACACTGTTTGTAGGTTCTGCACTGCTTCATGCCCCAACCTTTGGTAGAAACATCGTCATAACTCCTGCCTGCTTCTTGGATGGCTCTAAAATTTTTGTTATTTTTAAAAAAAATAATCTAGGTGTGCAAGGATTTTAAGAAATTTGGCTTTACCATTTTAGATTAGGTTGAATGCTTGGAAAGGGATGATGTTTGGGAAATCTTTTTTGAGAAGAGGGAGCTTCATTGGCAACTTTTATTAAATGCCACTGCCCCACCTGGTATTAATGACATAATATCTATCAAGCCTATTTTGAAAATTAAGTCAGACTGCCTGTCATCGGATTTCTATAATTAAATTTTTCTAAACTGTTTTAAATAATTCAATTGATCATATAAGCTATTTCATGTGTTACTGTTTACTAATTCTTAAAACATCTGATATTATGTTGTTTTATACAATATTTACTTTTATATTTTATGTTATTGGTGTTTAGCATGCATGTATATTTGATGCAGGAAGTCTGAGAATAGTATTTGATATTTTAATGTGTGTATACCTTTAAATTTTTGCCAGAGTTTTTGAGTGCCTTTTTTAAGAGTATAAAAGGAAAGAAGTAAAGAGCACATTGGTTCTGATGAAGTTCCTTTACAATTGGAACAAAAGCGCTCCATTTATACTTCCTACTTCACAGTCTTTTCCACTAGTCTAAAACCTTGCTAATAACACAGGTATAAAATGTAAATACTTAATTCATTTCACTTGTAAATTTCATGACCAATTGTAATGGCATAAGCAACATAGTATGCGTTTAGTAACTGCATTTATAAAAGCAGTACCTCACATTGGGCGCAGCATATACCAGTACTGGCATGTTTGCAGTCAATGAGCTTGATCACACTCAAACATAAGTTCCTCATCAACAAGGTGAACAGTGTTTGATACCTTAAGACTGGAAGCAAGTTTATTTTCCATTTCTGGAAAATCATAATTTTAGTTAGACTGTCTGTTGTGTCTAGACCAATGCACCATTAAAAAGGCTCAGTCTACGATTAAATTGAGAGATTCAGAATTCTAAATGAGGCTGGGAATGTACTTGCTCAGTCTCAGCATCCACAATGTGCCACATAAGGATTCTGGAAGATTGCTGCAAATGTCTAAGTAGGTTTCCAAATGTAAACTTTTAACTATATGTTGGGTTCAAAAGACTGAATCTTAAAAAAATGCAATTCATAGTCCAAGAAGTCAGAAAAAGATCATACTTCTCCCACTAAGTTGTCTCACTGCTCCCATATATTACATAAGCCATCCAGCTCATGGTTAGGCATTCTGCTCTCTTTATTACAGGTTAAGCAACAGCAATCAACTGACGGTAGAGATCCAGGTGCATTGCCAACCTCAACAGAAAGCATGGTGATGCAGTTCTACTAACAGCTATGTTAAAAAACATGCAGCGGGCACTGATATTTTAGTGAATCAGCTTACAACAATTTGAAAAGATTTTAATGCATTTCTCTATCGGAATGGGTTAAAAAATAGCTGATTGTCAGAAATCATACTGTCACTCTTTTGCTAAGATCACTATAATCAATTTTTCTTGAGGCAATTAATTCTTCTGCCAAGCAGGTTTTTGGAGTACAAGGGATAAATGGTTGAGTACCAAAGAATATTTTGCTCTTTAGCCTGTTCACCTTATTGAAGAATGATACATATTTATACAGTAGGTGACATGGCCTTCCAATGTGTATGTTGAAAAATATTGAAAAAATATTTATGTATCTTAGTTCCCAAAGCGTTTCATCTAAAATGCTAAGAACAGATTTTGCATTTCTAAAGCAAACAAAAGAATTCTCTACCTGGTAGCAAAATAATGCTCTTGTGAAATGCCTCAATTTTGTCTCTAGCCCTGAATATCAGACTAGGCCAAAGAAGGGATCCTTTGATTTTGTGGACCTGGAGATCAAACAATGACATCAGAAAGAGCATGTGATAAGCTGTGTGTGTGTGTGTGTGTGTGTGTGTGTGTGTGTGTGTGTGTGTGGGGGGGGGGGGGGAGGTTGGGGGAGCAAAATATTGCTAATTTACCACTATGAGATAACAACCTTATGAGTTTGTAATTTTGCAGATACTTTGCTTCCCTTATTTTTGAAGAGAGGCTTAACTATAGCTTGTTTCTGAACAACAGGCATTCATGCACCATCAAATGACTGACTAAACAAAAGTGTTAATGGACCACTCCATTCAAAGTGCATTTCCTTTACCTTTAGATCATTATTATTTATGAGGCCTGTTTCTGATGACTTGTTTACATTTCAAAAGGCATTTACACCTTTAATGGACTCGTCCCTAAAATAATTAGTATTTTTCCTAACTCTTAATGGAATGACCTCAAGCCTTGCCATATCTCTGCAAAGCAAGCTTTTTTGCTCCTAAATGTAAAAAGAGTTGGTATGCCATTTTTTTGTCACCTTGGGAACATTGTTGATTAAAACACTAATGACTTGCATTGATTTGCTCTACCAGATCTTAGATAACAAAACTTTGTTGTTTTATACTTGACTTTTATGTGAAAATTTCAGTTCAGATGTGTTAGATCAGTGACAGCAAGCTTCTTTTTTCTCATGTAACTACACATTGTTTATACCTATGACAAGTTTACTGCCATTGTTTATGTAATCTCTACTTCTTCTTTTAATATGTTATCCCTTTTGTTCAAAATCAGTAAGATTAATCTGCATATATCATATTCATGTTGGCTATTTCGTTATGGTCAAGCCCTGAAAAGGTATAGTTGCTTTTGTACTCATCTGTTAAACAAAATACATAAATATAGTTACCTGTATGCCTTCTTCACTCTATTCCCTATATAATGGATCGCTAAACGCTATACCAAAAGTCAATTATATTGACAGATTTACCC
>NC_056751.1:652158502-652191002 GCF_019279795.1 Protopterus annectens
AGATATACATAGATATATTAATGTATACTAATTCTGACCTTGCACACTCCCCAAGGAAAATTAATATTTCCTTACTTGGGGATTATTAATGAGGCACAACTGCTGACCTTTTTCATATGTCGACCTTAGACAGTCAACATTGTGGTGTGTCAACCTACTGAGGTAGAAGAATACACATATATATATAAATGAATTCTAATATTTGGTTTTGGAACCTTCTGTTTCTTTCTGTGAACACTGTTTTTTCAGGCTATACAAACAGTGCAGATTTACAATTTTTCTCATACTAACACTTGCAAGCATGTTGCTAATTAATTTCATTGGAATCTCAGTCTAGTTATACTTTTCTATACTTACATATTATATGCATATCTCTTAAACAGTTTTATCAGATTTCTGCATTTCTTCCTGTCAAGTAAAATTGCTAATATTACATGCTTCAATAAGTCAACAGATTTCTACAACTGGATTCCCATGCCTGCTCTAACTCAAATTCTTTTTTAAAATGTATTTTTCAACAAGCAATTTTCTCTGGTTACCACTGCATTTCATGCCATAGTCCAATCTACTGTTCAAAATGTTTTGTACGGTTTCTCTATGATTGTAATCCTGATCCAACTTCCTCAGCTTGGTAACATTTGTTATGGTTTCATTAGCTTTGCTGTACTGAAAATTAGTCCCAATGTATGGTATGTTTGTGTATAGTTCTGTATATGAATGGCATATATCATGCCTACTGGCTTTTCATTACCTATTGCTCTTTAAAATTTCTAGATGAAGTAGAAATGTCATTAAAATGTATACTTTATTAGTACTTAACAAAACTGACTTACATTTCTCAGAGTTTATGTTATCCTACAACAAAAAGTGACCAACACATTGAAGTAGCGTTACAGCTTTGATGTTTGTGCATGCATACAGAGAAACATTTCCTTGTGATTGCAGCCATTTTAAGATTTCCACTTTCATAAGACATCTTTCTGCCATGCATTAACGACTTCTTCATTAGTTTACATTATGTCCAGTTTATACACAGATATCATAACGATAAACAAAAATTAAAACTTCTCTTGTCAGCTTGCATTCATTGGTCATTATCAAACGGGCTGAAACTGGTTCTTGATTACACATATTCACAGATCCTTATAATAAATATAGATCCTAAGGGAGACCTTACATTGTTCTTCTATTTTAAAGTTACAAAGCTATACTTGAAACTACCTGTATGAGTTATGTGAAACACATAGCGAGCACTTTGTAAGGGTTTTGCAGCTTCTTGTCTGCTTTAAGTGTGGGTGGACACCCCCTTACTTATGTCTACTAACTCCATGGTCAGACAACCACCAAGATGTTTACAACTTACTGTCTCCTTAAAGTGTGGGGCCACCCCGTTACTTATTTCTACTAACTCCATGGTCAAACTACCACTAAGATGCTTACAATTCCTGTCTCCTGAAAGTGTGGGGGGACACCCCCTCACTTATGTTGACTAACTCCAAGCTCAGACTACCTCTAAGATGTTTACAACTTGCTGTCTCCTTTAAGTGTGGTGGGACACCCCCTTACTTATGTTGACTAACTCCATGCTCATACTAGTATTAAGATGTTTACAACTTCCTGTCTCCTTTAAGCATGGGGGAACATCCCCTTACTTATGTTAACTAACTCAGACTATCACTAAGATGTTTACAACATCCTGTCTCCTTTAAGTTTGGTGGGACATGCCCTTACTTATGCTGACTAATTCCATGCTCAGACTACCACTAAGATGTTTACAACTTTCTGTCTCCTTAAAGGGTGGGGGGACACCTCCTTACTTATGTCTACTAACTCTATGGTCAGACAACCACTACAATGTTTACAATGTCCAGTCTTAAGTGTGGGGGTACACCCCCTCACTTATGTCTACTAACTCCATGGTCAGACTACCACTAAGATGATTACAGCTTCCTGTCTCCTTTAAGTATGGGGAGACACCCCCTTATGTATGTCGACTAGCTCCATGCTCAGACTACCACTAAGATGTTTACAATTTGCTGTCTCCTTCTCTCTTACTTATGTCGACTAACTCCATGCTCAGACTACCACTAAGTTGTTTACAACTTCCTGAATTGTGATATTTGGACAGAACACAGTTTGCTTACTAGTTTGTACTGTGATTGATTCTAATAATAACAAAAACAAAATTACAAAAAGTTGTTTTTGTTTAATGTTCCAATGCCTAGACACTGGTTTTAAAATATTCAACAACTGAGCAGTCAAAATAATCGTATGCTGGATTCAAAGATGGCTGCCGTTCTGTGAACACTGCTGAACTGCAGCTCTCCATTTAACCTGAGGAAATCAAAACACTGAGTGGATACTACAAAGTTTTCAACATCAAAACTTCGATAAACTTACTCTAACTACACTTATTTATCCTGGATTGAGAAGAAAAAACAGAAAAAAGGAATATATTTAATTGGATTACAACAGATTAGCTAGCTCTGCAGAGAGGAATACACAAAGGAACCATGTGCTTTTTATATTGCAACTTTTTATGTTCCAATAAGATGTCAAAAGAAGACAAAAGCATGGATATTATTACGACTAAAACAAACTTATCGGAATTGCAATCACCAGAAAAAGATGTGACTACTAAATGACAAAAAATTACTAAAGCACAGGAACAACAGAAACTAGGGACTAAAACTAAAACTGATCAAGCTTTAAATATGGAGGATATCAAAACTGCACTTCTGCCTATACAAGAAACTTTAAATGAACTGACTTGTCAAATACAATAATTTGGAATTTCATGTACTCAGTTGCTGGAAAGAATGGATAAGACGGAGGCTTGAATTTCTGATACTGAGGACAAATTAGTTTTACTGGAAAAAAAAAAACTAATCTGCATGATGTGGATATACAGGCTATACAAAGTAAGCTTACAGACCTAGAAGCAAGATCCAGGAGAAACAATATCATTGTCAGAGGGATTCCTGAATCCATTCAGTATAATGAACTGATTCCATCCATACTACAAATATTTGCAGTGCTTTTAAATGATTCTGATACTGTGAAACAAATCATCATGGAATGAGCACACAAAGCTTTGAGAGAGGTACAAGCATCTAATTTTCCTAGACCTGTGTATGTTAAACTGCTTAATTATCAAGATGAAATAGAAAAAACTGAACAGTAATAGTGTTGAAAGGGAGCAACCAGGAAGTAAAATCCAACACTAAAAACATCTGAAAAAAGCAACCGCACACAGCTATGATACAGCGAATCACCAAAGAAGAACTTCTGTGTTCCTAGTTTCTGAGACGGCAAGTTCATGCATTCACGGGCCTCTGCAAAGAGCTGAAGGACTTCTCCAGGGGTTGGTAATCTTGTGCACTTTTAAAGGAGCTCCCGCAAATTTGGCATAAGTCAAAACTGTAAGACACTCAACATCCACTGTGGAAGTTCTTCTTTGGTGATTCGCTGTATCATAGCTGTGTGCGGCTGCTTTTTTCAGATGTAAATAGAATACTTATTACTGCAAAACAAGGTGGAGGCTATATTATGTGGAAAAACAATAAAATATCTCTGACACAGGATTTACCTATACAGATCAGACAGGCTAGACAGTCTCTGTCTCCTTACTGCAAATTTCTTATTGACAAACAAATGAAGTTTCAAATGAAATATCCTAATATGCTTATATTCACAGTGGATGGGGCTAAAGATTCTGTTTCCACCAAAAATGAGGCAAGAAATCTGTTTCTTAAAATTTTCAAGGCTTTACCTGCATCAGAGACTTGAATTGAACTTTTGCTGGGATTGGCATGCTGCTATGTTTACTGTGCTTCGAGGATTGGGTAATCTTTTGTTTGCATTTGTGAAGCTTAGGCCTATTCCTGAGCAATAAAACTGTTTGCTTTTCCTTATCTTGATCTCCTGCACTTGTTTCCTGACATTTTATTGCTTCTACGAACTGTTTTCAATGAGGAGGAAGACAGGAAGTGCTTAAAATGCTGTTGGGGTGTAGATTTCGTTGTGGCACTTCCGTGAATCCGTCTGCAAAAGTGGTCCCCGTCGCGAGCATTTTACAGGACTTCCTGGTTTGGAAAACCAAAAAGAACTGTTCTAAACACTCTCTTGCCTATTTAACATTAAATAGCACTGTTCTATAGTAATTTAAGCACATAGGAACTTCTTAGGAACTTCATTTATTAACTTTCAGTCAACATTTTGTAGTTATATTATTTAAAGAGGGTGCAGGGATTTAGCAATGTTTATTTAACCTGTCAGCATAGTTTTTAATGTTTTGTGTTATTTTCATTATTTTATTTAGTTAGAAGCTTGCTTTATTATAAAACTAGTATAAGGTGAATGTATAACAAAGGATATTAATAAATTTACTGTCTATTTGCTTTAATATAGGGTTATATATTAGTATGTATTTTTTTTTCTTCTCTTTCTCTTCTCTCTTTTAATGCATGTGGTTTATGTATAGAAAGCTGATCCAACTGAAAGTGCATTATTATAGTGAAAGTGCATTATTATAACCTACTGAAAATGCATTATTTTTTTTACTTTATTCTTTTTACATGTACTACTGTTACATTTTTAATTTGATTTGTTTAAACAGTAATTAACCAAAGAGATGTAGTTTATGACAGTGTTTGTTAGGGAATGTTTAGTTTAGGCTTTGTCATAGTGAAGTTAGGTTTTATAGGTCTTAATTGTGATACATGTGTGAAATTTTACATTGTGGTGTTTTTATATCTGTTGTTTCTTTTAAACCCTTTGTCATTTTATATTATACAGGATCTATTCATCTCCTGGTCTGGGGTTAGATTGGGTATGCACTGGTTGAGGACGGGATATAAGGATTGCTTCCAGATTATGTATGGTTTTGAATTCACTGTTTTTTTGTTTTTTCCATGCTCTCTCTCCAAAACTTTCATCTTACAGTGAATCTTTGAAATGTGGGAAGTAGATTCATGGAACGTTAAAGGGCTCCAGAACTTGAAGAAGAGGAAACTGGTGTTACATGCATTGTTGCAGGCTAAGGCGTGGTTTATCCTACTCCAAGAAATGCAATTAATGAACGATCAATGGGGTGATGTTAAAAAAAAGAAATGGATTAGAGAAGTAGTAGTATCTGAAGGTAAGTCAAATAGTGCTGGGGTAGCCATAATTATTAAAGATCAATACAAGGAAAAGATATTAGATTCTAATACAGATAAAAATGGACGGTGGTGCTATGTTATTCTTTCGTCTACCTTATTTGATAAACCTATTTTACTTTTAAATATATATGCTCCCTGTAATGACCAACAACTATTTATAGCATCACTATATTCAATTTTAACACAATTTGATAGATATTATGTAATTGTTGGAGGTGATTGGAATACCTACCAGAATCCAAAGTTGGCTAGATCTTGTCCACAAAGAGCATTTAACAAGCATGCTCTATTAGCACTGAATGATCTTAAAGAAGACTTTCAATTATATGATCCATTTCACTATCTGAATAACGATAATAGTACAAGCAATTTTACCTTTTATTCCCCATGTCATAAAATGTGGTCCAGAATTGATTTCTTCCTGATTTCAAGAGTATTGATCAATCTAGAACCTACAGTTATGGTACATGCCCGTTATATATCAGACCATTCTAAAATTTCATTGAGTTTTACTAAGGGGGTAAAAGATACTTTGAGACAAAGAGGTTATAATTGGTCTCTTAATCCAAATCTATTGAATAAGGAGGATATAATACTGGAAATTATAAAGTACCTGAAAGACTTATTCATTGGTTTAGGGAAACAACAATTTGCCCCAGATATTGAATGGGCAACAGTTAAAGCTCAAATAAGAGGGACAGTTTTGCAAAAAGCATCTTATTATAAAAAGATATTAAACAAAGATATTCAAACTTTAGAAATAAAAATTAAATTACTTGATCAAGAACTGATTAGAGATTTTAATGAGAAAACAGAGAAGGAACTGATTAAATGTCAAAAGGATCTCTTTTTACTTCAGAATAGTAGATTGACATTTCAAGAGTACAAGACGTTAGTGAGGTATGCCAGAGTGTTAGCTAGGATCATTAATCAAACAAAACCAATCATGCAGATTTCGGAAATACAATTTAATAATAAAATATATTCTAAAACTGAGGAGGTACTTAATATCTTTGAGAAAATATACACTAATATTTATGCTGGACAAAAGGATATGACCCCTAACAGGAATTATGAACAATTTCTACACTCAATTAAGTTTCCAACAACAGGACAGGACATTCAAAATGACTTGGTTAAACCGATATCTGAAGAAGAAATAGTATATGTAATTCAGCATATGAAATCACATAAATCACCAGGACCTGATGGCTTGACAGTGGAATTTTATAAAAAAATTGCAGATATTTTCGGTAAGATACTTTCAGTTGTGTTTAACTACATAATTAGGAATAAAATTAATGATCCACACCTTAACGCCTCAAAAACTATTTTTATACATAAAGCCAATTCAGATCCTCAAAATCCGGATAATTATAGACCGATATCATTAATAAATGTAGACATGAAAATTCTAACCTCTATTATAGCATCTAGACTGAAGAGAATCATGACTCATATCATTTCTAAAGAACAGACTGGTTTTATGGCAGGTAGAAAAAACAGTGATAATACACTCACACTGCATACTATGTTAGAGCATGCTAAGCAAAATTATTTAAATATTTATGCCCTTATAATTGATGCCCAGAAAGACTTTGATAGGGTTAATACAAATTTCTTGTTTGATCTTTTACCGTATTTTAATATATCACATGAGTTTATCCAAATGTTACAAATATTATATAGTAATCCCTATACTACATTGTATATTAATAAAAACTTCTCTAAAAGAATACAGATTAAGACTGGAACACGCCAGGGTTGTCCTTTGTCCCCTTTATTATTTAATATCTTTCTTGAACCATTGTTTTTATATATTAAACACAATGTTTATCATAATGTCCCAATAATTTATGGAACTAAAATATTAATGGCAGCTTTTACTGACGTTCTTAGCATTTATTGTGCATCTCCACTATCAGATACTGAAAAATTATTGAAGGCTGTTAATGAGTTCTCAAAAGTGTCTAATTATAAAATTAACTTGAAAAAAACCAATATCTTCCCTTTAAAGACACCTAAACCCTTTTCGTTATTGCCCTTAGTGGGACAGGTATCATTTAAAGAAAATATTAAATATCTAGGTATTGAGTTCTCTACTGATAATAAAGACTTTTATAATAATAATATTAAAGCAATCTGGGAACAAATAATTTCTGATTTTGGGAGATGGAAAAATTTACGACTGCCAATATTAGCAAAAGTTTCAATTATCAAAATGAACATATTACCACGATTACTGCATATTTTTAGGTCAGCCAATTTATTAATTTCGAAGTCGTTTTTCAAACGGATTCATAAAGAATTGGATGAATTCATTTGGCAACCAAGGAAAACCAGGATATCTTATGATAAATTAATGACCCCAAAAAATAGAGGAGGACTGGAATTACCTAATTTTGAAATGTATTATTTAATTGTAAATTCTAATAGAATTTTAAGAATTGCTAATTATGATATAAATAATACTAAATGGACACCACCTTGGATAGTTTTGAATTATAAATATATTCTAAAGTTAAATATCAATCCTAAAGCAATACATTTTTTAGGTAAGGATACATTGAAATTCTATGGGATTATTGAACCCATCAAAACGAACATACTCTCTTTACATAATTTATTTCATTTATTAGATTTGGTTCAACATATGATGGTTTTTCAACCCTTTCATAAGAATCCTAATTTAAAATTGAATAATCAACTAATTGATCTCAACAAGTTTCCATTGATAGTTAATCTAACTTTGACTGATATATATATAAACATCTTGACAGTTCGGCCAACCAAATAAGACAAGAACTTAACTTACCTAAAAATTATCTGGTTATTCTGAGACAAATTAGAGAACTCACTATAAGCTATTTTAAAAGTTTTAAACTGGAAGAAGAGGCTATTAATAGATGCTCTTTGTTGTGACAAGTTCTCCAACATGATCTTAAATATATCACAACAGCAAATCAATTAATTAAAGAATTTCAATTTCATGATAAAATTTTGTTATCAAACTACTGGGAAGAGAAAATCTTACTGACAGACAGAAGTAATATGTTAAAAGCAATTGACTTGACCATAAAATCTACTTCTCTTCAAAAACTAATATATACCCAGTTGATGATTTGGAACAATGCATATTATACACGTCTTACCCTGCATAAATTTAATCCCAAAAATTCACCAACTTGTCCATACTGTAAGAATCACCCAGCTGATCAGTTGTAAATGTATTTTCAAACTTTGGAATTCCCTTAAGATCCAACTTCAAAAGGTGGGTTACAAGAGTACAACATTATCATGGAAATGTATGATTCTGCATATTCCCCCGAGAGAGATCCCTAAATCACAAATTATTATATATATTAATATGTTTCTATTAATAAAGCTTTATATAGCTTCAAATTGGTTAGACCCATCTAAAACTTCATGGCAGAACTTTAGAGTTCTAGCGACAAAACATATATTGGCTCATAAACTACTATTAAACCCACAAAATAAAAATGTTAATAATGCAAAAATGTGGGAACAGATTTTTAATATTATTCTAGCATAGTAGTTTCATCTTGGAAATATTAATAATTATTTATGTGTGTGGACAGAATTTAGTAATCAACTGTCTATTACTTGCATTTATTCTTATGCTTTTTTATATTTAACTGTATTACATGGAAACATTCTTGTAAATATTGTATATAGAGTGTGGTTATTAGTGATATTAGTTAATGCTTGATTTGTGAATATATGTTATTTTTGTTCTTATTTGTGTTTGAAAATAATATAACAATAAAGATTTATTATGGAAAAAAAATAATCATATGGTGTCTATCTACACCCATCCTGGAAACAAAGTAGACATGGGGAAGGCGCTCTTGCATAGAATATCCACTTGCTCTGTTGTTTATTTTTTTTTACAACTTATCTTGATTTTAGTTTTGACTTTTGCCTCATTTTATATGCATTATTTTCATTAGTTAATTATTTTAAATGCTTCTTTTTGTACAGCCTATCATTTAAATATCAATATACCTTCATCCCTTCCCCCTTCTAGCTTCTTTTTCTTTTATGTTTAACTCCTAATATAGGATGCATTTTATAATTTCTCCTTCCCTCACATTTTTAGTATGCAACAGATTGGTTTAAAAAAATGCCCTACGTTGAGGTAAAGGCAAAGCTTTTGTTACTAATACACACACAGACACACACACACACACACACACACACACACACACACACACACACACACACACACACACACACACACACACACACACACACACACACACACTGCAAGCTATCAACCAGTCTTTAAAATCATTCAGTCTGTTAAAAGGCTATGATCTTAATCTCAGCATGGAAATAATTACCAATACCGCTTGCAGTTTTGCAAGTTAAAATTATTCCTTTTGAACTTAACATTTTGTCTTCCTCAGTAATACAGAATCATAGTTGAACTAAAGAACAGCAGCACCAAAACCTTTAACTGCATCTAGTTAGAATGAACTAGAATGGTTTGAAAGTTTATAAATGTCATACATATTCAATCAAATCCATGAAAATGATCAAATAATTTGGAAACATCTCTAGTTTATGCAATCAATACAGAATTTTGACATTCAGCAATGCTTACTGCAAGCAAAGTAACCACATGCCAGGTACAACTGCAAAAATATTGAGAACTGGTCAAGTATGGCTCTAACAATTAGAAAACCTTCATTTTTTTGCCTTAGAAAGCATACAGGTACATAATTTACTGTAGCATGTGTTTTAAAATGTTTCTGTTTATCCTCAATGGTTTTATTGCTTTTTATGTGAAACTAAATGTATTAAATTCAGAGGTGATTCATCAGTCAATTTTCTTACTAAGAGAACTGCGCCACATGCATTTAAAATATTTCATATTTATACAGAGTCCAGACATGGCATTCATTAGCAAAAAAAAAAAAAAAATTATATATATATATATATATATATATATATATATATATATATATATATATGTGTGTGTGTGTGTGTGTGTGTGTATACACAAAGTAAAAGCCTCCAAGAGAGCGCTTAGGAACTATCTGTTCTAATGGAAATATGCTTTACATATTTTCTTTTTAAACTTGCTCCAAATAATCTGGCTATGTTCTCTTATTCCAAGTGAAAGTCTCTAAGAAGAACTGTTGATTGTGTCTGTTGCAGCAATGAAAAAGGTACATGGCTTCATTAGTGCATAAATTCAACCAGTCATAACACAAACTTCGTTTTTAGTTTCATTATTTATGTGCCTGAACCGAGGCGTTTTGCAGAATAAAACTGTAGGAAAGAAAATAACAATGGATTTGGCAAAGCTGCATTAGGGGAGATTGATGCACATCCTTCTCTTGAACCATGAAGTCACTGGTTGGATTTTGTGCGGTGGCACATCATATTTAGATTAAGGGCAGTCTATGCAGGTGACTTTTCTAACAGATTGTTGTATCATGATTAGCCTTCGACCCTGATAAGTTCCAAAGACTAATGGTAGCAGAAAGGTATTACCACTGATTTATTACTGTCTCTGTTACTCCCGTGATTTCCACTCCTTACACATTTTGGTTAATATTTCACTGAAAACAGATACAGCCATGATTCACAACATAAGAAATGTTCATCTTCATTCATACAATATTTTGATTGGCTTTTCTGTAAAGCTCATTTTCCTCTCAATAGGGGTATCTTATAGGTTCATAGGTTCATATGTGTTTACTAGGCTAATGACGACAAGGCCCTTTTTAAGCCTAGCCATGCATCCCAAATTTCTGACGAGTTCTTATACCCTTGATAAGTGTTAGCATGGGCCTGGGAGATGAACCATTTACAGGTTACCTGTTTGCATCAGAGACATAGGTGCCAAACCAGGGGAGAATTTCCAGTTTCTCATCCAATTGTCCAACTTGCACTTGAATTGGATTAGGGAGGAACTCTGCTTCACATGGATGGGTAGTCTGTTCCATAGAGGAGGTAGTGTCTGGGATACATACCTATCTCTCCAGCAGGTCTTATTTATATCACATGCAAGGTTTAAGTCTTTAGAATGGGTAATTCTGGTATTGTTTATTTTGTGGATATGCAGGAGGTCCAACCGAGTGGGGTCTGACAATGCCCTGTATACCAGGGATAGATGCCCCCTCAAAAGCATGTAGGAGACAGAATACAGGGATAGGGCCTTGAGGTGGTCTGCATAGGGCATATTACTTATGCCCTGTATTCTTTTAGTGAGGAACCTCTGTGGATGTTCCAGTTGTTGGATATGCCTGGGTAGATAGATACCAAAAGGGGCAGTGTACTCAATGATAGGTCTGATGAATGCCAAATACAGTGGAACAATTACTTCCTTGGACTTAGATGTCATACCTTTGTTTATAAGTTATGTAACATAGAATGATTTCCTCACCACTGTACATACATTATGATCAAAGGTTAGATTACTCTCTGTTTGTCCCTAAATCCCTGACTACTTGGTCAACTCTAAGGGTTGTGTTGTCACTATGATAGTTACCATGGATAGATGACTTCCCAAAGGATACTATTATGCATTTCTTGGCATTTAGTTTTAGTCCATGACTCTGACACCAGGTATTTGCCTGTGTCAGCCCCTCCTGGAGAACATTTGTGTTGGTGTGAGATTAAATGACAGCTCCTTCTTTGCAATCATCTGCAAATTTAGTCAGCCAGAGACCACTGACATTGGCCTTGACTTCTGAAAAGTAATTGCCGAAAAGGACAGGTCCATGAATTGATCCCTGAGGGACTCCACTTGTGACTGGCCTCTTTGTAGAGGTGAACTCCCCAATTCTAACTTCCTGGGTCCTGTCTGTTGAGTCAGTTGGCTATCCACTGGGTGACATACGGGTTTTAGCCTAACCTATTGAGTCTGTCAACATTGCCAGAGTGGGGTACTGTCTCAAATGCCTTGCCCAGGTCAAGGTAGGCAGTGTGAATGATTTTGCCCTCATCCATTGCTTTGGTGACCTTCTCAAAGAAGTCCACCAGGTTGAGTAGGCATTATCTGCTCTTTACGAAACCAAACTGGGTTGGGTCCAGTGCCTGGAGGTTTACTATATCTCTATTGATCATATCCATGATAATTCTTTTCATGGATTTATGTATAAGACTAGTAAGACTTATGGGTTTGTAGTTTTCAGGGTCTGTAGGTGGCCCACCTTTGTGCAGAGGGATGACTATTGCCTTTCTCCATTCATAAGGCACAAAGCCTGTTTTGAGGTTACAGTTAAACAGTAATTCCAGAGACCCTGATAGGTCATGTTTCATGTTATTTAGAAGGCATCCTGGGATATTGTCTGGGCCCATTGATGCAGTGTTCTTGGGCCTAGAGAGAGCATTAAGGACCTGTTCCCTAGTGATAGGAGTGGGAGTTATATTTGATGATATTTCCTGAGGAAGGTTGAGGGGGAGAGAGGAGTAAAGTTGGAGCTGAATTTCTCAGCCAGGAGGTTTTCTATATCTTCTGTCTCAGTATAGATGGCTCCATTTACAATGAGCTCTGCACACAATTGTGTATTGCCTTTGAAGTTGTGCACATAGCTAAAGAATGCTTTGTGGTTGTCCTTGGCCTGGGAAGCCAAACTTAAATCAAACTTGGCTTTGGTAGACTTTATTTGTCCTCTGAGTTGGTTGTTTAGTTTAATTAGAGTGCTTTTATCCTGCCAGGTGCTGCACCTCCTAAGTTTTGCCATGATTTTCTTCCTCCTGTTATACATCCGATTTATTTTGTGATTTGACAACATACTATTATTAAACAGCATAGACTTAGCACTGTAATAACACAAGGTACTATATATCAAATACACTACCTCAAGGCAACACTGAAATATGCCAGCAAGGAACTTTAGAGCACTATTAGAAAATGTAAAGCAGAATACAAACTTAACATTGCCAAATATACCAAAGGAAGTTACAAATCTATCTTGAGCATATCTAAACCTCTTCTTAAACTGTTCAACCTCAGCCTGTTTTTTGGGTTTCTGCCTAATGCTTGGATAGCAGCCATTGTGACCCCCAAGAAAGAATACTGATCCCTCTACAAACCCATGTAATTATAGACCCATTAGCCTCACAAGATGTATATGGAAAGCCAGGTAATGCATCATAGTAGAAGTCATTTATGCAGAAATAGGCAACTTAACTGGACTTTGAATCATTCATTCTGAACTTTGAATCATTCAATCTGCTAAAAGGCTATGGCATCAATTTCAGCATGGAAATAACACGGTTTGGTTTTATGAAGGTCAAGTTTTCCCTCCTGAACCTAGCATGCTTCTACCCAAAGGTTACAAAGGCTATAAACAGTGCTTAAAATATACACAATGCCTATCTTGACCAAGGCTTTTGATGCAATCCATCATGCTGTAATTATTGAAAAAAAATAGACAAAATGAATATAAACCACTATAATGCCCACTGGATTACAAACTGGCAGTCCAACAAATCCCATATTGTGAAAGTTTTTGTTATACTCTCTGAATGTAGAATTATAACAAGTGGCATGCCACAAGAATCTGTGCTAGGTCCTCTCCTGTTTGGCATTAATTTAGCATTTATCTTTCAGATATCCAAACCGATATCCCAGATGTGTGGTTGACCAAGCCTGCTAATGACTCACAGTCTGCTAATGACTCCAACTGTGAGTTGGGAACTGTTATCCACTCATCCACTGATAATAAACAGTTACAGCAAGGGTTGAAATATATACATACTTGGTGTACTGAAAATTGTTTAAACTTAAATACAAAAAAGTGCAGCACAGTAGCATTCAGCAAAAAAGCTGTTCCCACGTCATATATTAGAAGAGGTGCTCTTCTTCAGGCAGAAAAGGCCGTAAGACACCTAGGTACTTATGTGGACAATTTCCTTATTCGATCACGTTTTCACCTTTGTCAGGAAATCCTACTGTTTGGCAATATCATTAAGAGACAAAGACATGATCCTACCAATGCATTCTTCCCTTATCAGACTCATCTTTTACTACAGTTTCCCCTTTGGATGTGCAAATCCAAAGCTATCACTCAGCTCGAAAGGGCCCAAACATTTTAAACAAAGAAAATGAAATGTCTTAAATCCTTGAACTATCTCAAATGATTAACGCAACTCTTGTTATATTCAATAGGCAACCAGCTGCTCTGAGATGTCCCGAGTTTATCTTTCTGAGTTAAGAAAGACTCCAACCTATTTGACCTCCTATTTCTTCATAAAACCAGTACCAATACAAAGACCTGCACTAGAAACTTAAACCTACAACAAAACCTAAACAAAGTTGTAGGAGGAACAGGTGCGTTCTCATTCTATGAAATAAGCTACTACTACAGATCAAAAAAGTACTACTTTGGCTATCTTTAAGGTTAGTCTTGATGACTGGATGGTTGGACTTAAATTTACACAAAGGCTTATCATGTAAGGCCTTGCTTGATTTGGAAGAAATAAACTTTTAGGCCTGTGTAGTTGAGGGTGTATGTGGTTCAGCATCATATGGTCCCTGTGGTTACCTGCCTAGAATTATTCATCTGCTCCTAAACAGATGAAGACTGAATGCTGTTCTGTAAATCTAATTCTATAACCAGGATAATGTTCACAGCAGTGAGATCCATCAATCAAGTGCTCACTATAAAAATCAAGTCTTCTCTGATCTGGAATTCTAATGAAGTCTATACAGGTTATAGCTTTTTAGCACAGTATTATAATAATTATTATTTTTTTTTACTCAGACAATTATCCATCTTAGTTTGTCATTATCATAAAACAATAAATGCATAACAAATTTATTGCATTTTTTTAATCATTCTTTGCCTCTCAATAACATTTCTATCCAAACAACATCTTACTAATATCTATCTATCTATCTATCTATCTATCTATCTATCTATCTATCTATCTATCTATCTATCTTTCATTTAGGTTTGAACAATGTCATATTATCAAATAACATTCTAGTATAGTCAGGTTTCCACAATTTCACAATGACCAAGTATATACTAAATGGTAGTGCAGTTCTGCACAGACATTTCCTTTAGCTTACTTAACTTTTCCCACTTAATGCATTGAGCAGAACAATTTTCTTTTATAACCAGAATTCATTTCCTGAGTTAATGGGTAGTTTACTATATCCACACTGAAAATTGCTTTCCCCAGACCCAAGAAGTATCAAACAGTAGTGTGTTTTGCTATCAGCCTCAGTCAGAATGTACATTCACAAATGATCTCTAGCCACCTTCATAGGTCCAGTACAGTACAAGATGATGGCTGCTTCATGGAGTGCCAGGTACAAAACGTGTTGCCACAGCTGTTGGCTACTTAGGGAAGAATGCATTATATCAAGTTCAGTAGTTCAGTCTTTCCATTTTCAAGTAAGCTAACATCAAACCTTGCACATTCTTATCAGTAGCATTATTCAGAGAAATCAAACCATAAGGCAGCACTCGGTCTAAAAATTATTTTAATTAAAGCTATTAAAATTGTGAAAGTATAGCTGCAACCGACAGTCCGGACAGTACCCTCTCTCCAACCAGTTCCGTTTCCACTTCAGTTAAAAATAACGGTTCACCAAAATGTAAAATATTAGTAACGATTTAATAATTGTTGTTTGAACAAGTCCAGCTCAATAAAAACAAACAAGTAAAATTAAGCGCTTTTCGTCTTCTGAATGTGAAGACTTCTTCAGATGAACTAAATTCTCCTACTACTCTTTTATAAATAACTTCCTACTAAGTCACATGATACATATAATTCAATTAGTAAGCTGCTTGAAATTCATTAAAAGCTATAAACTACTAATCAATTATTTATATGGCGTTTGCTGGTGTATTTTACATTTTGGTGAACCGTTATTTTTAACTGAAGTGAAAACGGAACTGATTGGAGAGAGGGTATTGTCCGGACTGTCGGTTGCAGCTGTACTTTCACAAGTTGAGTCTGAGTTTTTTTCATAGCTGTTAAAATGTTTATCTGCCTCAGTAGTATAAGAAAATCATATGCACACAAACATACCTCTCAACAGAATGCTCCAGATTTTGCCTTATATTGCTGCCCAATCCATTATAACTTTTTTTATTTTCTTGTAACCATTGAGGATCAGTCATAGTCAATAATCTAAGACACTAGTGCTCCATACTTTAAGGATGCATGCTGATGAAAAAACCTGCTGTTCTATTAACTTTTTAAAGTGCATTAGAGTACCATTTAATTCTTTTCTCTGGGTCTTAGCCTTTTTCCAGGCATTAGCTTTAGCTTTGTCTTAAATTCCTAAGAAAGAAGCTGATAGGTATGCACAGAAATAAATTTAGGCAAATGTAATTTTACGTACTTGTAGATTCACAGCCTACTTATGTGGACAAAAGCTATACAGAATACACATTTTCAGAATGTATCTGTCTATTTGTCTATCTATCTATCTATCTATCTATCTATCTATCTATCTATCTATCTATCTATCTGTCTGCCTCTCTATCTATCTTTCTATTTATCTATCACAGATATACAGCAATCCGAAACATGAAACTATAAATATACTATAGCTTCTAGAACTTGTAATCTTATGCACTGTTCCAGCATTTCAAAATAAAAATAAATCCTAGCTTCACACTTAAAATACTTCAGTTATTTAAAAAATGCAGTATCACAAAACAATGACAAGATGTTTAATGTTTT
This sequence comes from Protopterus annectens, assembly GCF_019279795.1. Taxonomy (NCBI): domain Eukaryota; kingdom Metazoa; phylum Chordata; order Ceratodontiformes; family Protopteridae; genus Protopterus; species Protopterus annectens. The sequence goes on from NC_056751.1 coordinate 652,175,350, forward strand.
GCTATTTTATTACTGTATTAAATAAACTTAACTGATTCTAGCTAGCAGTGTAGCACTACAGACACCAAAAACAGAAAAATACAGTTTTTCTTAAATTAACAGTAGCAAAGCCGTATGTATGCACAACCAGAAGCTGATGAAAATAACTTCCAAGTGCTAACAGGATTTCATTATATCCCATTCCTTAATAGCTTAATACGTGGTGGAAAAGTCTCTTGGAATTTCTAAAGTGATGGCACCCATTAGCAAGCTTACATTATGTCAGTTCACAGGCATCTTAAATGCTGTAATTGTTTCTACTGCACTTTAAGTAACAGAAGCATGACTGAGAAAGAAAACATTACTTTAGTGATTAAGTTAGCTAAATGGGAGATTAGTGTATATTCAAAACAAGGAGCCAGCACCAAAGAGTGAGAAAACACACACACACACACACATATATATATATATATATATATATATATATATATATATATATATATATATATTTCTCAATATATAAACCATAATCAAACCGGTTTCGGCCCAAGGCCTTCATCGGTGTTACAGCTGCATCACATGCAGAGACTGTCCCTTTTCTCCATTTACCTTTTTGAAGCTTTAGTAAGTTCTTACTTTATTCTTTGCAACATAAAGCCTGGCCTAACTACAGTGCATTCCTTCCTCCTTTTCTGTCACATGCTTTACACTTTTCTGCGCTGTCTTATGATCCCTGCAATTTCCTACTCCAAAAGTAATATATATATCCATACTGATAGACACATGCTCACACACACACACACACACACACACACACACACACACACACATATATATATATATGTGTATGGATCCCCTTCAAAACATCGAAAGTTCATAGCATTGAAGCTCAAGACATTGAGACCATAACATCTAAAACCCATAACATCTAAAACTCATAACATCGAATTTCATAACATTGAAACAACTTCAAAACCAACAAATCAAATGTGAATAACATCCCCTCCACCTAAAAGAACACCAAAGTAATAAACACACTTTGTACTACATTTCTGCAAGGGGGGCAAGCCCACCTGCACCCCCACCCACCATAAATTAAATATACCAACTCTGAGATTGCACTACAGTGGTGTTCCCCTGCAGAAACATAGTACAAAGTGTGTTTACAACTTTGGTGTTCCCTCTTCCTACTGCAGTGCAGTTTCGGAGTTGATATATACAAGTTATCAGCAGATTTGTGGATCACAGTGGCGGGGGGGGCTTGCCTTTCTGCAAAAAAAACATTTTTTTCTTTATTTTTGATAGGCTGCTGATCAACAAGTTGTGTTTGATCAGTTGCCATTTGATGCTTTCACTTTTCAATGTACTGATGATTAATGTATCCACACATATCTATCTATCTATCTATCTATCTATCTATCTATCTATCTATCTATCTATCTATCTACCTATCTATCTATCTATCTATCTATCTATCTATCTATCTATCTATCTATCTATCAATACGTATGAGTCCTGATAAGTTTGTTGAACAATACTTTGGTTGAATTATGTTTAACTGATACAGTTTGGTCAACAGTAGTGTGAGACTGATGATCCCCTGGTAGGAGAATATACTCTTTATACCAGGGATTGTGCAACTTCTTTGTTAGAATATATCATTTGAAGGGCATGTGGATGTGCAGCCCTGCCATACGAGGTGTGCAGAGGGGCTTATCCCCTGCAAAAAGGCTTTCTTTTCTAAAGTTTTGCATGCACTGAGATTAATTCTCGGTGTATGCATAGTAGTATGTCAACATGCATAATGTCGAACAGTTTGATTCAGCATTATGCATGTCGACGTAAGCAGCATTTGACTAAGTTAAGTAGATCCATACAGATATATATATATATATATATATATATATATATATATATATATATATACATATACATATATATATATATATATATATATATATATATATATATATATAGGTCTACCTGGAAATGCCGAAAGTGCACAACTCTAATGACGAGAACACCGACACCGGAAGATCGGCAATGCAAAAGACCGACAGTTGAGAATCCAGATGCTGAGAATGTTAAGGTAAGTGTGCGATAGGGACGGACATTAGGGTCAGGGTGTGGGTAAGGTAAGTGTGCAATAGTTACGGACTTTAGGTTTAGGGGCAGGTTAAGTTAGTTAGGGTTAGGGTGCGGGTAAGGTAAGTGTGCAATAGTGATGGACTTGAGGGTTAGGGTTTGGGTTAAGGTTAGTGCATGGATAGTTGTGTATGTAAGGTTTAGTGTAGGTTTGTAAGGTTTTTGGTGTGCTTGTGTTGTGTGTGTGTGTTTTTCGGGAAAGGTATTTGTTTTGTTGATTGTCGGGATTTTGGTTTGTCGGGCATGTGAAGTTTTGTGTTTTTGAACTTTCTTTTTTGTCATTTTTTTCCTGTCAGTAATTTCGTTGTCAGTGTTTGGGCTTGTCGGTGTTATCAGGTAGACGCCTATATATATATATATATATATATATATATATATATATATATATATATATATATATATGTGTGTGTGTGTGTGTGTGTGTGTGTGTATTTCTCATACCATCTGTTGATAACTGTTGTCGTTATGAGATAATTTGCTGAAAAATTATTGCACCTTTGAGTGACCGATATGAAGTTCTTTCCTTGCATTTCAAATTTACAACTCTCATTTTTTTTTTTTTTTTTACTAAGCAATTTTAAAACTGTATAGATATTTAGTAGATGCTTCTGTTTCATGTACCTTTTATTAGTGTGTGATTTTACCTTTAATTTTATATGCATGTTCGACAGTTAACTATGCCTTTTCTGGTGTATATTTATATGATTTATTGCTCAGTCATTCTAGGCAATAGCCACAGTTGTTCAGCTGCACTGTGTTATCAGCTATCACAATGTGTGCACACAATATCTGCATTTAAATTGTGACAGTTGATGTGACAAGCTGACCCCATGCAGAAAATGTGGTAAAAAGGATTAGTGATGATGATGTCTGTGTTAAAATACAGAACTTTATGGCTATGTTTTTGTAGTTCAATCGTCTTTTTCTTTCAAGATCCACTATGTAAATTGGCCTATCCAGGTATTAAAGCAGTTAACAAAGAGAGAGAGAGAGAGAGAGAGAGAGACAGAAAGATAAACAAATAAATAAATAAATACAAGGACATGTGGTCGCCCCTTCCATACGACATGCCCGTGTACATTAGAGTCCAGTGTAACACTCTGTCTAAAACATCATCACTACCTAAATATCAAACTGTTTTATATTCTGTGCATTCCTTGAACATTTAAATTCAGCATGCCGGCTTTTTGCATGATGTAGGAGTAATGATAAGGGAGTATAGTCTTTTTTTAGAATACTGAATCTACAATATTTTTTGGTCCACAGTTGAAGTCTGCAATATAAACATGCAGATATCAATCATAATTTTCAAATCCACCATGTAATAACAAAAAAAATTTCATCTGAAGGTTATTGTATTGTTTATGACAATAATATATTAATAGGCATTAAAAGTTTCATGCAGTATCACCTTAAATGAAAAATTGTTTTTCAAGAATGGATTTAAACTAGCACATCAAAAAGAAAGTAGCTCTGTGATACAGTTCTAACAGATATGAATTGCTATTAATATTTCTTTTTGAACATGGTGAAGCCAAGAGTCCAGAGCTTTTAAAGATTTTCCATATTTCATTCTCTATTGTACACTGCTTTTATTAAATATGCATGGCCTTGCAGTAATGTCTAAGCATTAGTGATTAAATTAACTGACGCTTAAGGAGCTGTGGCATAACTTTTATCCATTAGTACCAATCATTTTTTATTTGCTGAAGAGCCTCATTCATACCCTAGTACAGTATTGATTTCTATATTTCATTACATCATTAGGAAGGAATAATTTGCATCTGTTTTCTTCAGCCTTTCCATTTCAAATTAATCACTTTCTGACTTTATACATGTTGATTAATCTTGTGTACTGTTTTCTTTTTTAGTTTTCTTTTGTTTGCCTTTCCCTACCTACACTGAACTATCAGCCTTTCCTGTTCTCCATAGAGTATATCTGTGACTGTAGCACACATATTTCACCGCTAATGAACCTCCACTTCAGTGTTAGACAAGCAGACATGATTTTGATTCCTTGTGTTAAGGACTTGTCTGTTCCAGTATTAACAAAGTGCAGCTTTGTCTGCAAATGGCCTCTGGAACGATTTGTATTAAAAAAGGCAGACTTTAGAAAGATATTTGCATATAATGACCAAATACAACCTAGTCTGCTTTCTGGTAGCCTCTTTATTTCATTCACTACATGCAGGTCTTGACAGAAGTGTTTTAGGTATCAGTGGCTGACATTTCAAACTGCATTTTTTACATGGAGAAAAGAGACTATTTTCCCAAGGAGAGACCAGCTCTTTAAACATCTGATAATGTTACTATTGCACCATTTTAACTAATACAACTAACTCTGAGATTGCCAAAGCTTAGGGAACACTTCAGTGCTTTTGATGACTGCCTGTTTAGTGTTGCGGACTCAAATGGCATATTATGCTTTCTCAAAGTTCTCTCTCAAGTCACCCAAAAATGATTTATAGTTCATCAATGTGTCTGTATTGAAAAGCATGGCTCAAAAATGCACCTCAGTTGTATGTGGGTGGGGGGTATTCTTATGTATCCAAACTCCACAACCACACAGTTAATGGGAAAATGGGGAAGAAAATACAGTGTGCCACAAGCTTGTAGAGTAGAAGTGCATGCAGTTTATACAAACTGACTGATTTGTCAAGTGTCAACAACATCAACAAGTACCATTACTGAAATATCAACAGGTAGTGTCAAAACACCTGTCCAGAGCAGCCACTATGAGATATTGGTGAAACTTTATTTCCCAGAACAGGACCCATGTTGTTAACTCTGGTTTCCTGCAGTGCCCTTTGCAGAGATTCAAGACATGCATTGGGATTCTGAAAGGACTTTCATAGCTGAGAAGTTACACAGGAATTCACTGATACTCAACAGTGATTCAGAGACAAGGCATGTTCAAGAAGAGCTTTTTTTTTCACACTAATGTAACGCTTCATATAACACATACGGATTGTAAGTACAGGGGCAGATTGAAGAAGCCAGGTCCATACATGACGCCAAGACACAAAAATGCAAACCAAATATGTCACATTACAGTGAAAAGGTAGTTCACAGACACCACCCAGTCCAATATGTCAGAAAACCTGCTGGTTCAGAAAAGTAAGTGATGACCAAAGCAAAGCATGTATATGGCAAACAGAAGAAGGCAGGCTTTAAAGTGGGAAGTGGACTTATATGTCTCCTGATATGGTGTTACGGTTTCCTTTAATAGTTACAGATAAGCTATAGAAATCAAGAATCAGGAGAAAAAGGACAGCAACAAACAGGAGACTCATTCCCAGAATCAGCTACCAGATCCTAAAAGACAAAACTACTTAGATGTGAGCAGGTATCCATTACTCAGGACCAGTTATCTAAAACTCCTGTATTACATGCCCATACCTTAGCCACCCAAATCATTAACATGAGCCCCCTATTCAGTGGCAGAATTCCTTACCCACCAGTGAACACTGCTTTAGAAAGGGACATTTACATAATACCACACGGAAGGAGACAGATAGCAGCCTGCTGGTTTACTCCACACCCACCACCCACCTTCATCAAGCTTCTAACACTTTCCCAGCATGAAATAAATGGCTCAGAATAGCAGCTACATTTTTTAGAATATGTCTTGTATTGGTTTGTGGGATGAACAATGGTTGTGTGTCCCAGCAGGTTAATACATTGCTGACTGGGTCAACTGGGACATGCTCACCATTAACAGCATGTATATTGCAGGGCGTGGTATGTGTCTGGAGTATAGAGCCAGGTATATTTTCTATACATCCCAAGTACTGTACTTCATTTTCAAAGACACAGACATACTTGTTTCTATTACAAATGTAATATTGAATAATTTTTTTCAACACTTCTCCTAAATACTACAATGTTCCTTTAGTGTATACCTCACGACAAGTATATCATCCATAAAAAATAGCAGCATATGGAATACATTTTAATATACTTTGTTGGTCTTTGAAATACAGCAGAAGCTCCCACTCAAGAAAGTAAATTGGTATCTGTAAACGGCCCTTTAAGAATGTGTGCGTGTTTCATTAAGTGTTCATCTAAAATCATTTTCGATAAACATGACTTGCATCTAATCCAGACAATCTGAGTGTCTACTAACAATGCAGACATTCTACTTCATGTATGGGGTACTGATGCTTTCTGGTTCATAATCAACATACAGTCAATAAAAAAATTATTAGTTCACAAATAGACAAATGAAAACAGAAGAAATGCATCTGCACATTGGTATTTACATTTATCCACTTATTTATATTACAACTATTTTTTACCAAATAAATCATCTGGTTCTAAGATGTTTTTTTTTTGTTTTGTTTTTTACCCAAGACCAAAGCTCACTAAGGAACTCATATAGAAGTAAGTGTATGATTACCTTCCTTCCCCCACACAATCAATAAAAGAAAAATCAGACAAAGGGTGGGGGGAGGAGAGCAAACATCAAAATAACTCTGTGATCCAAGACTTAAATTAACTGTTACATCAACTAGAACTTATGAAAGTACATGCCCTTGTCAAAGTACAGGAACACAGTACTAAAGAAATATATGCCTTGACTAGAAATTGAGCCCAGACTCTCTGGATTTCTCTTCCAGGTGCTCTTTCAAATAAGATATTGATGATCTGGAGAAATGGGCAATGATCTGGAGCTTCTTCTCTCCTTCATATTTATATGATTCATACACAGTCTAATAGTTCTTTCAGACCTCAAAATAGTGTTTCGTTTAGCAGTCTATTTCTTCTTCTGCCTTAGAACACATGATAAACAAAAATGTTTAAAAAAAATGTTTAAAAAAGTTTGACACCTATCTGAACATGAATCATCATCATCTTCTTTCGGCTGTTCCCATTAGGGGTCGCCACAGCAGATCATCTGTTTCCATTTCTTCCTGTCCTCTGCATCATGCTCTTTCACACCAACCACCTGCATGTCCTCTCTCACCACATCCATAAACCTTATCTTAGGCCTTCCTCTTTTCCTCTTACCTGGCAACTCCATCCTTAGCATCCTTTTCCCAATATACCCAGCATCCCTCCTCAGCACATGTCCAAACCCACGCAATCTCGCCTCTCTTGCTTTGTCTCCAAACTGTCCAACCTGAGCTGACCGTCTAATATACTGATTCCTAATCCTGTCCATCCTAGTCACACCCAGTGCAAATCTTAACATCTTTAACTCTGCCACATCCAGCTCTGTCTCCTGCCTTTTCATCAATGCTACCGTCTCCAACTCATATAACATAGCTGGTCTCACTACCCTCTTGTAGACCTTCCCTTTCACTCTTACTGGTACCCGTCTGTCACAAATCACTCCTGACACTCTTCTCCACCAATTCCACCCTGCCTGTACTCTCTTCTTCACCTCTCTTCCACACTCACCATTACTCTGAACTGTTGATCCCAAGTACTTAAACTCATCCACCTTTACCAACTCTACTCCCTGCATCTTCACCATTCTTCTACCCTCCCTCTCATTTACACACATATATTCCATTTTAGCTCTGCTGACCTTCATTCCTCTCCTCTCTAAAGCATATCTCCGCCTCTCCAGGGTCTCCTCAACCTGGTCCCTACTCTCACTACATATCACAATGTCATCTGCAAACATCATAGTCCATGGGGCCTCCTGTCTAATCTCATCTGTCAACCTGTCCATCACCACTGCAAATAAGAAAGGGCTCAGAGCTGATCCTTGATGTAACCCCACCTCCACCTTAACCGTATCTGTCACTCCCAATGCAGTCCTCACCAATGTCACACTACCCTTGTACATATCCTGTACCACTCTTACATACTTCTCTGCCACTCCCAACTTCCTCATACAATACCACAACTCCTCTCTAGGCACCCTGTCATATGCTTTCTCTAAGTCCACAAAGACACAATGCAACTCCTTCTGACCTTCTCTGTATTTCTCCAACAACACTCTCAGAGCAAATATTGCATCTGTAGTGCTCTTTCCTGGCATGAAACCATACTGCTGATCACCAATCATCACGTCCCTTCTTAACCTAGCTTCCACTACTCTTTTCCATAACTTCAAGCTAAATGTGAATAGTAGATGCAATTTAACACCGTGATTTCTCACCAAATACAGTTTCCAGATTAATATGCACTTCTCTTAGACTTTGTGTTTAGAATGCATGTTTATTTCTTCAGTATTTAAACACATTATTTAGACAATTTCTCTCAAGCAATTCAGGTAAGCACCCTTAATTATTGCAAAGGGTAACTCCCCCCCCCCTACAAAAACAAATTTTAAAGCAGCAGTTCCCACTATTTTTATATATACTCTTGTATATGTTTTAACTGTAAGATCATTTGGCTGCAAAATTGTCACCTATTTTTTTTTTCTAAATTTCGGTGTGCTCACCAGTTTTACACCACTCCCCACTGTCTACTTCAAAATTCATATTCTTGTTTTTTTATCTAACATTTTGAAGGCTAAAGCTTTGTAATCGTAGGTCAGGTAAATGTTTACTTCCCACACCTTGCATTCCTTTTTACCACGGCTATGTGAATAATCCCTGCTAATGTCTCATCAGATAATTTAAACATTTTTTTCAGTATTACAGTTTTTTACATGTTCCCAGTTCTAACTAAAGCATAACATTTTTTGTAAAGATTTATTCTGTGAAATTCTGAACTGTTTGTCAAGAAAGATGCAACAGGTTTGTGTATTTACTATTCTTGGAAACATACAATGCACTGTGACATGTTATCAACTATTCATCTTTCAAACCTTTTACATTTTTCTTTTCTTTTGCTAAAGTAACAGTTAAAGTATTTTCGTTCACTTTAATTTCTGCTAATTTATTTCTATAATTTTATCATCTATTCTATATACATAACTTTTCTCACAGCGTCTGTTGAAATATCTCTCCATTATTTCAGTCTTTAGATAATTTAACTTTTTTCAACTCATCTAAGCATACATCATACAATTTAATAAGCTTTCTGGGACAATACTTAAATTCATCCCTCTTTCTCTAATTTTTCATCTGTTTTAGGAAAAACATGACTTTGTAAAACATTGCATAACTATATGCTTACATTTAAGTGTGCTTGCTAGGCATTAGGAAGAATTTCATGAAACTACAGGTTTCAGTTCCATACACTTAAAAAAGCAGGACTATTTTCCATCTAGCAAGAAAAATATTCAATTCCATTCTCACATGATGGAATATTTATGTAAATGCATCAAAGCCTACAGGTCTTGTTTTCATATTTTATTTCATTCTCTTACTATGTCAGAAAGATTTAATGATGTTAATAAGGAATTCAAACTTCAAGATTACAGCAGTCAAAAAATCCAGTGCGCCTGATTGAAAAACTGAGAAGTTTCTTGAGGCAATTTGAAAAGATAGCACCTGTTAGGGAACACTGAAAAGAAGTTCAGAACCAGCTTTGACTGTTTTTAAGTGTACTTCCTAGTGAGATGTTTATTCTTTAACAGTGTATGCCTGCTAGATTAACAATTCAATAACTGAGACACTAAAAGAACCCCTTCAAATCAAATGAATTTCTAACACTTTGATAACTGTGCCTATGAGTCAAGCAGTAAAACTGACACTAAAGCAAGATACGGGGGTTACTTCTGAGCTCACACAGTATGGTAAGCTCACAGAACAGGACAGCCAGAAGGGTATCCAAGGTTCCCATGACTGCAGTTCATTAAATGCCACAGTTTCTGTATGAATTCGTGGCTAGTTAGGCAGATATATAAAAATTTTAGAAGACCATCAGTTAAGTTATAGTGGACAAAAGTTCACCAATAAGGATATAGTACTATCCTGCCAGGAAACGTTGTGTAAAGAAGTTACACTGATGTTGTTGGTCTAACAGCATTAAAAGTTATATGAAAAGAAATTACATATTGGGACAACTGTATAGAAGAGGCTGCCTGATTCCATGCTAAAGTAATAAAATATCAGGGGAGCTAGAGGCAAGGCAGTGACTAAGATCAAGAAATGGTTGTTGAGATAGGCCAGGAGAAGGCACCGTGAGAAGAAGCACTACAAGTAGTGATGAGGTCATTTCTGGGATAATGGCAGATGAGTGAAAAAACAGTGGCAGTCTGAGCAGGCAGAGCCTGCAAAGGAGTCTGGGAGATTCAGTAAGTAGACATCAGAGACACATAACTCCCAAAGGACACAAAAGCTGCAAGAAGAAGCTAGGGGAACTTATATGACTTTTAAAGGGATGATACATGCTATAAAAGGAAGAGCCAACATAAACATAACAGATCTTGTGAATTGTAATTATGCTGTCCCTGTCCAATGGCATAAAATAAAGAAGAGGAGAAGAAAGCAGATCGTTGTACTTATGGGATAGGACGCTATTGATCTTCACATTTAATGCTCATACCTACAGGGTAAACAAGTCCAGTAGAGGTTTTAAGAGATGGGTAAAAAGATAAATAGGAAAAAGATGTACAGCATCTTGTGGTTTTGTCTGTGTAGCAGTGCAAAGTGATTAGGAGGGTTGGGAGACTGAGACAGTGTTGGAAAGTTTGAATTATTAAAAGTGAAAAAATCCATTTCAAGGAATCCACAACAGCGAACCAATACTCCAGCATATCACTTTATTTAGCACTTCCGTCAGTTTATAACTAGCGACTTCTTCAGAATAATCATTATTCTGAAGAAGTCGATGGTTATAAACTGACAAAAGCGCTAAATAATGTGATATTCTGGAGTACTGGTTCGTTGTTGTAGATTCCTTGGAACAGATTTTTTTCACTTTGAGTGTTTTGGTTCTTTGGTTCAGAGTTTGTAGGTTTGAATTATTACTAGCAGGAGGATGCTTAGAAAGAAGAAAATGGGAATTGGAAAGATGAATATCAAGGTAATGATATTTATTTATTTAATTTATTTTCATTTGTTAACCGGGTGGTGTCCGACTGGGCAAGTAACCTATTTTCAGCAGAGATTCTGGGAGAAAAGCTACAGTGCAGTACATAGATAATAGTCCAAGTTATTGAGAACAAGAATATTAAAATATGCAAATTTAACAAAATACATTATAAAGAAAAAATAAAATGTAATCATGTATAAATTCATTATAAGGAAAATAAAATGTAATAATTTGCACCAGTATTAGAACAATGTAATTAACAACATACCTAAGAGCAATTAGTGAGAAAAAGCATATAGTATAATTTAGTATAGTGATAAGCAGATTTTATCAGAGGGTATGGAAGATAATTTAAAAAAGGAAAAATAAGATAAAACGAGAGTATTTAGATGAAAAAATTAGGGGATACGGAGTTGGGAATATAGAGTGAGATGCTAGTCCAACCATGTTGTTGCATAATTATTAACTGCAAATTGGGGCTGGAAATTGAGGAATAAGGGGTGAAAACAGGGAGGCAGATAGTCCATTGTAGTATTTACACTGTATATACTGAAATTACATTATCAAAAGGCTACATTCTGATGGGAGAGAAGGTTGCCAGATTTGCTTCACTGAGCCTTTCCTAACTAGAAGTACATTAGGTTTAAGAAATGAAGCATTAGCTATGAGATTCATACTCAGATGTATTCATTAAGGATTTTATATTGGGGGGTAAGTTGAGCAAAGTAGCTAAAGAGAAGCCCAACAGACAAAAATAGGAACAGGAGAATATGGATGGGTTTAAAGAAGAGATATATCATCTAAAGATGTAAGTAGTGCGTACTGTAAGGGAAGCAGGATTTCCTTTTTATATATTAGATGACTATATTTACTCTAAATATTAATGTATGTTTATATTGTAGCTCTACTGTTATTTATAAAGCTATATATTGAGACATCATGAGGACAGCACAAATATGTACAGTTATTTTCTTAAAATCAATGAAAATAAATTAGAAAAAAAGGCTACTTGCCAATTATATACATATATGTATATGGCTCTATTTCAGAAGACTGAAAAAACAAAAGACTGAATCCCGAATGACTGAAATATCAAAATATTGAAGGATGGAATTTGCCCCTTCTCCACTGTTGTGCAGTCTTGGAGTTGGTATATATAGTTAACAGGGCTGTATATGTGATGCCCCAGCACTGGCTGAGTAATCAAAGAGCCTCAATCTTCATCACTAGAACCAGTGGTGGACATACATTAGGAGGATGACAGGCATACACACACAGTATTTCCAGATGCAGCTCTCTGCATTTAGTGCAATTTCCCTTAACAGCACAGACAGACCACAGTCAGTCCTGGGCTGGTTTCTCCTTCTGTCTCCAGATCCCCAATAAGACTCCATACTGGCACAGCTATAGGGTTGAGATCTCAGCTGAGTGGCCAAGCCAAGACCTCCTGCACCCTCTCTGTCCAACCAGTGCTTTGTGTCCCTGCCCAAGCAGCTGAAACACACACACACGCGCACACACACACACACACACACACACACACACACACACACACACACACACACACACACACACACGTACACACACACACACACACACACACACACACACACACACACACACACACACACACACACACACACACACACACACACACACACACACACACACACACACACACACACACACACACACATCTGGGAAAGGCTGACACAGGTTTATTAGCTATGCCCCCTTTGGCCAGACTATAAGGTAGTTATGACTGCCACCAGCCACTTCCTTATCAGCTACTTTAAGGCCCTTAAGAAAGAGTGTCCAATCTTACTGTGTAATGTTACTATCAATACAAATGGTAGTTTGACGAAGAGCAAGGCTATTCAGAGTTGCCTATACAGTGTCACCAAATAAATATGCAAGTACTCCCAAAACTCAAACATGTTTCATTGTGTCTCAAATAAATAATGAAAAATATCTAAGCTAAGCTGTGCTATATACCTGACTATAGCTACGGGAATTACTATTCCCTAGTTTGTTTGTGTCTTTTGGCTTTTCCCGGTTAGGGGTCACCACAGCAGAACTCCGGTCCGCTAATGATTGGCAGTAGAGTTTTACATGCTGGCTTGCCGAGCCTAACACACAACCTTCAACGAAGGAATGCCCATTCACACATGTTGCCACACAGAAGACGCTCTAACTGAGAATCAAATGGGCAACGTCTAACTGTGAGGCGACAATGCTACCACAGCACCACCACCGCAAGTCAATTACTATTCCCTAGTATACTTACTTAATAAGAGAAGCAAGACAGATGTGGTGAGTCGATCTTGATGTTGTCAGATCAAAGGTAGACTACAGTATGCAGTCTCTCTCTCACTTTCCAAATTAATATCTCAAATATTACTGCTGGGATAGCTTGCAGAATTATACCATTTCTTGTCATCTAACTCTATCCCTGGTAAACCTCCCGCCCACAGCTGAAAGTTAGCAGTACTTACCATCCACCTGTGAAAATACATAGACCTCAGATATTTTGGCAAATGGTGGAAGTCGTAAACCAATTTGTATTCCTCCACATTTAAAGACAATACAAAAGACTTCTCTAATATAGACATTCCCCCGGACTCAGTAAACGTCCGTGCAAGAATAGGTTATTCCTGCATGGAAGGGACCATTCTCGTGCAGCACGGCAGCGCTCCATGTATATTCATGAAGGTGTGCTGCCATGCTGTAAAACAAACACGGTTCCATGTACAAGTGCAGGGGGTCTGTCTGAGAGCAGTGCTCTCACAACACACATGCCCCCTGCACACCAGAATTGCTGTACAGCAATTCAAATAGAGCGTGACCACTCGTAACACCCCCAACTCATGAGTGTAAGAAATCTGGACAAAGCCATAAGGTACAATCGTCCCTACAAAGCCAGAAAGTTGATAGAATAACAGGTTTAGAATTAGCATGGATATTCTGAAGGGTACAAAGTAAAATACACAACAAATAAATTATTTTTTCAAGTTGCAATAAAGTTTAAACATAGCTGCGTGGGTGTGCCCATTACTTAGCTATGTTTAGCCCCGCTGAAATGGCACGATAAGTTAAATAGCAATAGACATCCAGTATAAGCATAAATGCAATAATGTAGTGGTTAGCGCATATGCCTTGAATGTAGTCATTCGTGGTTCAAGCCTCACCGAAGTCATTTCCATTGTATATGTGTAAACATTACAATTTTAATTTATTTGTATAGTTATGTAGGAAGTAACTTATATTTCTCAACCAGAGTAGTCTATTAGGCCCAGATGTGAGGTGTCAGTGTAATAAAGGAGTGAAGCCCCCATATAAACACAAGTGCCCCATACAGTATAGTCACCCAAAAAAAAATGTAATTACAGCACATTGGGGGATGTCAGGGAAGGTAAATATATCTATATTATGTAATGAATTATGAATCAATCTCATACAGGTGATAGTCTAATAAAATAAAACATAAGCAATGCTAAGCATTGCACAGCTATGCTGACCATGTGTAAGCACTGTGCACATATGAATACTTAGCAATGAGTAGCCCAGCTAAGTGGGTTTGCCCATTGGTAAGCAATGCTGAACCTGTTCCTTTAAGCACTGCCAACCATGGCTAAGCAGGTTTGCCCGTAGCTTAGCTTAGCTAAGCATTTTTAAAAGTGTTCAATTATGGCAAAGGGTGGGGAATCGGCCATAATTAAACCCCACAGGTGGGAATACAGCTCATAACTGGTTGTAGCTCTCCACTGTAGGCAGTATGGCAGGTGTTGGAAAGGGCATGCACTTTCAGGTGCAGTGCTAGAGTATACAGAAGTCCAAGGTCACGGTAGGACTCCTGGTAAAAAAACATGACATGAGACTGCTGCAGGACCAGTACCAGGGCTCCCAATATAAAGCAGAAGCCTGGAAAAGTCTTGCCCATGATCTCACCAGTGCCACTGGTATCCCTCAGACTGGTGAGCAGATCTGGCAACACTATGCCAATTTGAAATGGGGGAAGAGGGAGCTCTTGGAAAGGTGGGTCCAAAAAGCAAGAATGAGGGGAGATGTCCTAGCAGTGTGTAAGTATTTATAGCAATAACTGTTTACCAAAGTCCAGCCTGTGTATGTGATGGATAAGTATGCCTAAATGTTTCTCTATTTTCATTACAGCTCCAGCTGAGCAGGCTAGGAAGCCCATGCCAGTAGGTTGCAAAGGCTGTGTCATGAGACTGGTGAGTAACAATCCTGCTTGTAGTAGTCATACCAAATAAATATAAAGGAGTAAAGTGTCATCTGGCAGTATAAAAAATGTGTATGGTTTGTACTGAATAAAACCAGACAGTAATAGTGCCATGCTGGTCATATTTAAATAAAAGTGTAACTGCCCGGCAATAAAGTTCTAAATCATGGACTGGTTGTGTTTACTCTGGTATTGTATGGCATGAAATGTTGCATTCACCAAGATCTGATATCTGAATAGTAATGTTGTGTTAACCACTGTTTCCAACACTGTGCAACATAAAAATATGTCTAGAATGTCTGTATAAGAATGTTGTAATTGCAAGGTCAGATTGTACAACCAAGAGCGACTTAGACAGAAAACACTGAAGGAAGAAACAGCAGTTTCTTAATAGCTCACAGACTGTTGT
>NC_056751.1:652196002-652221002 GCF_019279795.1 Protopterus annectens
GGTCGTTTTGGGCCAATTCCTAGCTCCTTTCAGCCCCCTGCTATAAAACACGCTAAACACGCGTTTTCCAGCTTGTACCAACTCAGCACAGATCCTCGTGGTGGCCTGCAGAGTGATCCAAGCAGCAGAGAGCTAAAAGAGTGACTTTCTACCAGATATAAGTATTTTTGTGGCTTTCCCACTGTTATTAAGCTAGCGACTGCATTTCGCCTGTTTTACTGCTACTTTAAGTGATTTCTGCATTTTACACTGTTTATATGCACTTTAAGTTACTAATTGTTGCAAATTGTTTCTGTAGGCTACACACTAAAGTGCGCTAGCTGATTTACAGCATTTATAGCATTTACTGTCTGTTTTTTCCTTATCTCTGTAATAAAACAAAAAATCTCTTGTTTTCCCACCTTACTGAACTAGAGTAGTCCAGTTTCAGAGTTGCTGATCCCTGGGCTTTGTTTTGTTCCTGTTACTGATCCATTGCCTTATTAGGAAGGAGGAAGTTTCTTTGCTTACCAGTGGGAGTGGGAAGCACTGAGCGGCCTTTTGTCCGATTTGGTGAAGTTTCAGCCAGAAACTAGTAGTTCATTGGTCGTTTGGGCCAATTCCTAGCTCCCTTCAGCCCCTGCTATAAACACGCTAACGCGTTAGCCTGAGTTGCCACTGTTGCACACAAGAGCAGCGGCGGTTAAACAAGGTTAAACTATTCAGGCCATCTAAATTCCACTCTTCAAATTTTCCCTTAGAACTACCTTCCTCGAGCTGTACTGCTGATCTAACCAGCATATCCTATAACTGAAAAGTTCATCTCTACTTGATTCCCAAGTAGACTATTCTCTATCTGTAAAGCCTAGCACTTACTCCTACAGTACTTGCACCTTGATAAAGCACTCTTATTATAGATAGTACCCCACCAGCCTAAAACCCACTTCCACCGGAGTCCTTTGAAAGT
Organism: Protopterus annectens; assembly: GCF_019279795.1. NCBI lineage: Eukaryota > Metazoa > Chordata > Ceratodontiformes > Protopteridae > Protopterus > Protopterus annectens. The sequence goes on from NC_056751.1 coordinate 652,196,949, forward strand.
GTCTTTATCTACTACTTCTAGTATGTCGAGGGATCAGTTGCTAGTGTCCTCTCCAGCTCAACTGGTGAACCTGGGAATATTGAGGCAATGTTACAATTGCCTCATGTACACAGACAATCCTCTCCTCCCACAAAACACAAATACATGCGAGAGATGCAACTATACGGCCAAACTGGAGGCTGAGCTCTCTCAACATAGGACTGGCAAGACCAGACAGGAGGAGAAGGTAACCACACACAATACATACCCAGTCACACATGGTACCATCACAACTTCAAATCATACACATACTCACACAAAGACATAGTCGGAGGCTCTGATCAAAAATTTACCAAAACAGCAGAGGCCACCAAAGCAGACACCCAAACAACTACCACCTCACGACCCAACACATGCAACACATAGACCACACAGTCAGAGTGTCAAACAGTCACAGCCCTTAAGGCCAAACAAAATGCCAGACACACTTGTCATTGGTGATTCCATAGTCAGACACACTGACGTCCCGCTCACCAGACTGAGTAAGGAGAAGGTCACAGTAAGCTGCCTGTCGGGCGCTAGAATCCGCCACATAACGCAAGCACTCAGGTCTCTCAACAGCAGGTACAAGTACGACTCAGTCATTGTCCACGTTGGTGTCAACGACCTGAGATGGACCTCCTTGGACTACATGAAAAGGGACATCGAGGAGCTCTCTGATTATGTAGCCCAGGCAGGTATGACCCTGACCTTGAGCAGTATCCTACCTTCACCTAGAATGATGCCACAATACAGTGATAAGATGATCAGCTTTAATAATTGGCTTAAATTCTGGTGTCATTCAAAGGGGATCCAATGTCTGTCTGCCTGGGATGACATGCTGGACAAGCCACGCTGCTTCGCAAGGGACGGCTTGCACCTGTCACCCCTGGGCTTCCGGATATTGAAAAAGGCTCTTGCCACCCCCATAGTGCCTTTTTTAGGCAAGGCTCAAATTCTAAACCTACCACCCTAGAACACCAAAAAGGAAAAAAAAACTAAGGGTAATGCTGCTCAATGCCAGAAGTCTCAATCTCAAGATGCACACTCGAGGCCCTTCTCAATATGGAGAACATCGATGTCTGTGCTGTGACAGAAACCTGGTTCAAGGCTCCTGAGAGCACCCCAGCACTAACAGGTTTCACCTCATATCATGCGTTCCGGCCCCAAAATCCGGACAACACCAAGAAAGGAGGGGGGGTGTCCATATTCATAAAGGACACCCACACCTCAAGGTTGGTGGCAATGCGATGCATCGGAGACCATCCAGGTGCAATTAACCATAGGCAAGACTGCTCTGCAATTTGTAGCATGTTACAGGCCACCCTCTCAAACTCAGGAACCTCACATGGCCTTCCTGAAAACATTGGAGGATAAATGTATCTCCAAACACCATCATACTAGGTGACTTCAACTACCCTAATATAGACTGGGAACACTACTCAAGCCCGAACACTCTAACCCAAAGAATCCTGGAGTTCATAAACTCAAATGCCATGGAACAACTAGTCACCATCCCCACAAGAGGAGAAAACATACTTGATCTCATCATCACGAACATGGGATCAAAATGTTCAACACCGAAGTATACCCTCACTGGTGAGATCAGATCATAAACTAATCTCGCTGGAGGTCCTCATCTCGCCCACCTGAAACAAAAAGACCACAGTGAAAAACTTCTCAAAAGCCGATTTCACACTTCTAAAAACTAGTGTGGTCTCCTTTAAGGCCCCTGAGCCAGTGGTAAACATTACTCAAACCGCTGAATCACTTACAAATGCCTTCTACCAGCACCTACAGGACTGCATGGATCAGGCAATCCCAAACAAAACTAAGACTCTCTGTACCAAAGGCAAGCGTCCAGTCTGGTGGACACCAGCCATAAACAAGCTCTACAACAAAAGGAGGAAGCTACTACAAGATAGAGCAAAATCCTTGAAAGGTAAGACACCTTTGATCATTATAAGTAAAAAACTAAGAGCTCTCATAAAATCATCCAAGGCAAATTTTGAGAGAAAAATCGCCAAGGACTCTTAAAGACAATCATAAGGCCTTCTTTAGCTATGTTAGAGACCTAGGCGGAAACTCCCAGATATGCTCAGAATTAGTTCAAAATGATGTGAAAATTACTGAACCTACACACATTGCTAACATACTGGCTGACAGGTTCAGTGCAAACTTCTCCGCCCCCTCCCCCCCAAAAGGAGAGATAGCTATTCCAGAGGATTGTAGCCCCCCAAACATCTCCAACGCCCAGGTGAGAACTGCCCTCACTAAGGCAAAAAACACAGCATCCATGGGACCGGATGGTGTCCCCGGCTGTGTGCTTCATGAACTCAATGAGGAATTAAACCCACAGTTAGGACAGCTGTTTAATCTTAGCCTCACCTCAGGATCACTCCAAGGAGTGGCGCACGGTGACTGTGGTCCCACTTCATAAGGGCGGTGCCTCCACAGACCCTGGAAATTACCCCCATTAGCTTGACAAGCCTTATCTGCAAAGCCATGGAGAGGATCATAATGGAACTCATAAATAAAGACATAGGGAACTTGCAGACTTTGGATCCAACCCAGTTTGGCTTTGTCAAAGGCAGATCCTGCCTCTTAAACTTGGTTGACTTTTTCAAGACAGTCACCAAGGCCATTGATGAGGGAAAGGCAGTCCATACAGCCTACCTCGACCTGGCAAAGGCCTTCGACACAATACCCCACTCAGGTATCATCGAAAAACTCATCAGCTTGAATGTAAACCCATACATCACAAGATGGGTTGCAAACTGGCTAAGTGACAGAACCCACAGGGTCAGAGTTGCTGGAGCCATGTCAGACTCAAAGCCTGTCACAAGTGGTGGAGCCATGTCAGACTCAAAGCCTGTCACAAGTGGTGTCCCACAGGGCTCAGTCCTAGGTCCACTCTTGTTCGGCATCTACTTTTCTGAAGTACAAGCAAACACAGGAGGGTTATGGCTGGCAAAGTTTGCAGATGACTGCAAACTGGGCGCCATATTCGAAAACACATCTGACACAGATATCCTCCAGAAGGGCCTCACAGAAATGGATAACTGGTGCCAGAGCCATGGCCTGAAGTTAAACGCCAAAAAATGCATAGTCATACCCTTCTGGAAAAACAAGGTTACCCCTAGCTACCATATAGGTGGCAATCCACTGAGCACAGAAAAAGTCATCAGGGATCTGGGGACCCAAGTTGACAGTAGCCTTTTGTTTGACACTCATGTTGCTAAAGTAGTTAGGAAAACCTTCTATATCGCCCACCTGATCATGAAGGGATTCACATCTAGATCAAGGGAGGTCATCGTCCCCTGTACTCATCACTCATTAGACCTATGATTGAGTACAATGCCCGTTCGAATGTATCTGACCAGACACCTGCTGCAGCTTGAAAGGCCCCAAAAGTTCCTCACCAAAAGGATAAAGGGTCTCAAAAATATGTCTTATGCTGCCCGACTGAAAGAACTCCAGCTCTATTCAGTCTCATACCGCTTGCTCAGAGGTGACCTGTGCCTGACATATAAGGCCATGTCAAACCCAGATTTGATGAATATGCTTCACCTCAAAAATCTAGATCCCTCAGAACCACAAGGGGAGACTTAAACCTTGACACGGTTATAAATAGACCGTGCTGGAGGGACAGATGCATCACCCAGAGACATCCTATGCTGTGGAACAAAATCCCGGTACATGTGAGGCAGAGCACCTCGCTGGCCTTGTTCAAGAGGAATCTTGACCAATGGATGGGAGATCGCAGATATACCCCAGGGATTACTTCAGTGTCACTGCTTGACAGAGGCACAGAAAAATGATAGGCATAGTTTTTATTCAAACTAAAGGGGTGGCGAAAGCCACATAACTATGGGCTAGGATTATAAATGCCCTTGGGCAGATAGCCTAGTATGAACCTATGAACCTATGAACCTATGAACCTATGAACAGACAGAGAGAGAGAGAAATAACAAATAAGACGGAAAAGAGAAGAAAGAAAAAAGGAAAGTGGAACATGTAAGCAAGTAATTGAAGGTAGTACTTGGTCTGTAATAATGGGAAATATGATTTGGAGTAATATATGTCCCAACAAGATTTTCTGTACTAATGTCCTGCTAAACAGCTGCTATGGCCATAGCAACTGGCCCTCTCTGCAGTGGGAGATATCACAGACATACCTCTTAACTGTATAGATCTTCACAGAATGTCCACATTTTACCATAATTTATTTTTGTCTGTTCCTCCTAAGATCTGTACTTTTCTGGCAAATAGCTGAGGATTGAAGTCATCAGGCAATGACAAACACTTGAGTTTAAGACTCCACATCCTTAAGAATATTCACTATAATGCTAAATGTATCATTCTACGAACTTCCTATGTTTGTAACAGGTATATTTCAAGTATGTCCCTATTTATCCACCCATCATTTTAGGGATTGTTCAGATGTGATGCTCTGAGAGGTTGTGAGGTGGGATCACAGCTCAGGAGCCTGACTCCCCTGGGAAAGGACAGCTCAAATATGGCAACCACAGGGGTGTCTGTCAAACAGTTGTGATTGTGCCACTGGTAGGCCACTTAATTGTATGTTTTCCATATCCATGTTACCTGTGATTATGAGTATGACACATCATTACCTTGTGAAGCTAAGACACCTATAGAGGGGGTGTGCATAGTAGAGTACTGTTGCAGACGTGTTGAACTGCATGTGATATATTGAATTAATAACATTCAATTCTACAGTGTTCTGCTGGACAGTAAGTACATTTGTGACTGATATCTGTAGTCACATACACATATACCTCTGTTATGTCAGCCAAACTATTGGCAGGTCTATGAGCAATGGCATTGTAACATAATAGCCTACTTATGACTGTTGGAAATCTTCCAGGTTATCACAGTAATGTCAAACCCTACTGTGCAATCAATGTACTAATGAGTGGTGCAGCTATATTAATAAAGTATCAATACTGATGTCCCTTTTGACACCCATTTATGTGTGCCATTGTCCAGATGTACTGCTGTAACAGGCTGAGATGTATGATTGAGCAGCAAAACTGTAAATACAGTGTGCCATACTTACATTCAACAGAAATATATATCAGGTATCCCCTGAGCACATGTATGTATGCATATGTTCAGCTGGAAGGCACAAAACTAATCATGTGGGTTTCAAGCAGTCAGGTAAATAGGTTTTGCATGTTGCACATGTATGTAATTTCAGTGTCGGTGCATGCAACAGACATATATGTGCACAGCTACTGTTGGTTGCATTGCTGTGACACTGATGTGGGTAGTGGACTAGGCATGATTATCAGGTATTAATCAGAGAAGTGTCCACCTGTGTTATAACCCTCTGTCCATGCCTATCACTACCAGCTATGTCAACACCTAAATACAGTGGATATCACAAGTGTACACACCCCTGTTGGAATGCAAGGTTTGTGTGCTGTATGACACTCAGACCACAGATCATTTCATAATGTTTCACATCTTGAATGTGATCCCTAACCTGTACAATTCCATTGAAATACAATCAAAGGTGTTTCTCGGAAGGTGAGAAAATATTGCCAAGTGAAGATTTGCTATGATGTTAGAGTCCAGACCATGACGGATGGATACTGTAACCATCTCAAGAGGTCCATACACAAGTTTAAGGGTGTGCACACTCATTCAACTGGCTTATTTTACTGAGTATTATTTCCATATGTTTTCACAGACCAGATTGTTATGTTTTCAATTGAATTGTGCAGGCTATAGGACACACTACAGGTGGGAATTGTTATAAAATGAGTTATTGTGGTGTCATGTTCCAATTGCACAAATACTAGGCAGTGTATCACAGGTGTGTACCCTTTAAATCCACTATAGCTATATGGACACAGCAGTATCTGACCTGAATATCCAGCCTCCACCAAGGTAGAGTAACCCCCTTTGGTGGACAGCAGGAATACACAAGCCACATAATAGGTTGTGACATTGGCTGTACAGGGACACATAGGTGCAAGCAGGTAAGTTCACAGGTGATGTCCTGTAAGGCTGAATATGACTATGAATCGGACATATCCACACCACCAAGGACAATTGCAACTGTGTCTCCACATATGTTGTAAATCTGAGATGAAACAACACAATTCACCCTGTATTGGGGGTCATGAACACTTCACACACACATGCTGTGGATATAGGCAACCTGCATCACACAGGTTAAGTGCGAACATCACCAGCCTGTCCACCCCAGTCATACAGGGAAATAAGCACATCAATCACAATCCTCTCCTCAGCAATGCTGAGCATGTATATATTGTCAACTGATGGCAACAACAGCATATCTCCATGGGGCATAATAACATCAGTGTCTGCTTCTTACATGAACTCAGGCAGGCATGTGCTCAGAGCTCCCTCACACACCATAGTCAAACACAGACCTGCCACCATACAGGCACCTTCCACATGGAAGATGGCCACTGTCAACTCTCTACATAGAAATAAATGGAGGATAGAGGATTATGCAATCAAGTGTCCAACATTGGGAGGAATAAGATAGCTCAGGGACAGACGTGTAATGCAAGCTGCTACAGCCATGATAGCTTGGAGGGTTCCGGTGTAGTCTGGATTGTTTGCAAGTAATATTCCACTGTTGATGTGCATTTTGACAACTGTATGAGGTCCTGTGACCTTTTCCTGTTTATGTCTTCCAGGTAACATGCAGAGTGCTCGCCTACCAGCCTTCTCTGTTGGGGAAACTAACATCATCACCCAATATGTGACTGGACATTATGCCCTGTCATGTGGATGGAGAGCAGAAGATGTGTGGGAGAAGACTGCCCTGTGGAACAGTGTGGTCTACAGGGTAAATGATGCCGGCCTGCACAGTAGAACTTATGTGCATGTGCAGCATTGGGCCACCGACTTCAAATGCCATGCCAATCAATAGGTGCTGCTGAAGCGAGGGATCAGCTAGCCACAGGTGAGGGCTCAGCCATCCAGCCCCCAATGACACCCACCAAGGAGCTCCTCACCACACTTGGGCCACACACCGAATGCACAAGCCATAACGCTGAGGGAAACATTGTGGAGGTGGGTTGCACACATGCATTGGATGAAAAGCGTGCAGGTAAGGGCCCAGTGGGGATTAGTACACTGATGTATCATACATACATGTATCTGTATTAAATCTACATCCATATGTCAGGTCTGATTGCAGTTGTGGATGAGGTTTTCTAATGCAAAGAAGTGCACATCTATGGTGAGGACAGGACATTGTATATTATTGCGGTTAGTACTGTAGATGTGCAGACATGCTGCATCCATCCTATACCAAGGCCACATGTGAGTCTGCTGAAAATAACTCCCTCTTACAACTACCTAGGACCCTCTGGTCTACATATATGACAGCAGCCTGAACCTGAGTATGACATGGTTCTGTTGTCTGGCAATACCCCAGGCATGTGAAGGGCATGCCATTTACCATGCATACAACCATCAGTAACAGCTATACTGCTGTATGTAATACCTATATTGCTTGTTGTGCATGTTCACTTGTGCTGGGGTTAACTGTATTGCATCACAGTGGTCACCACTGGAGCCTAGCTGATGTGAATTCAGCATTCCTGTAGCATACCTCACAACTTCAGTGCAAAGATGTCTGGACAAAGGCCATCAAATTGTGCTGGACAAACAGCCTAAGGTAAGGTCATGAGTGACACATTACTGGTATACAGTGGATATAAATTGTGCACACACCCCTCATAAGATGCAAGGTGTTCCTGTTACATACTAATTAGGACTACAATATGACAGTCCACACCTTTTCCAGCCTTTAATGTGACCCATAACAGGTACAGTTCACTTGTAAAACCAAGCATCTGTACTCATGTATTGCATCTACAAGGCAGGCCACCTGTGAGGGTGGCAGACATTCTATCAGCATGTTGTTTCAGTCAAGTATGATACCTCATGCTGCCATATGTGTCAGTACACTCACTGTGGCCTATTTGGCTATAATATCACATGGATGGGCATTGTAAAGGCACACAGACCACTTCCAACCATGTATAGATTTCAAACATATGGATTTTCCAGATACAGCTGTACAGAGGAATGTACGATGGTTTAACCTGCTGCATGTGAGGCAGATGCTGTCACCACACTATATAAAGAAATGGCAGCGGGAAGTGGTCGCCAGCCGTTTATGGTATACACATCAAAATTGTATAAGCCACACATGATATGATCCTCACACACACACACACACACACACACACACACACACACACACACACACACACACACACACACACACACACACACACACACACACAGTTGCCAGCATTAGGATTAGAACTCCTGCCTATCTAGGTACTCCTATATATAGTACTATGCAGTTATCAGACGTGCCACAGAGGTTATACTTTTCCACCTCTTCCAAAGGTACTTCTAAGGTGGATGACATCAACAGGTCTACTAAATTGGAGTGAAGGAAGTGTAAAGGGTAGTACACAGGTCAAAAATGTTATGAGCCAGATAGTACATGATTCACACATACATACACACATACCTGCCAATATTGGGATTACAACTCCTGCCTATCTAGGTATTCCTACTATAGTGCTACACAGTTATGAGACATGCCACACAGCTTATACCTATCCAACTCTACCAAAGGTACTTCTGAGGTGGATGACATCAGCAGGTCTACTAAATTGGAGTGAAGGGAAGTGTAAACGGTAGTACATGTGTCAAAAATGGTATGAGCCAGATAGTACATGACTCACACACATACACACAAGCCCCACACACACACACACACATCTGCCAGTATTGGGATTAGAACTCCTGCCTATCTAGGTATGTCTACTATAGTATTATGCAGTTACCGCATGTGCTACAGAGCTTACTGAACTTTCACATGGCAAAAGCTGCTGATAACTGCACAACTGTAGTAAATTATTACAGGTGGCAAACAGTCTGCCTTCTGTTCCAGCTGTACATTATGCTAGTCCTTTCTGTCTTGCACTTCAACTAACATTATGACTTGGCATTTCACCAGGTTATTGTATCATGAAGTGTGGCACACCTATGAGCCGTCAGCAGTACTCATTCATCACAGATGTCACCCTAGTACATACTAGTTATGTCCACCCCTTCTGGCATGTTTGAAGGGTGGTTATCTGTGCTTTCACCCATTAACCTGGTGCACATGTCCATTCTGGGACATTGTTCCAACTGTCACATGTACACAGACAACCCTCCCCTCTAAACTCCAAACACTCAGACCTGTGATGGTTACCCATATATCACCCAATGTGGACATATGCACTCTCTAGCAAAGGCTGGACTAGCAGGTCAAGAGGATAAGATCAACACCTGTATCTCACCATGTGGAACACGTAGCTTACCATGAAACCCACTTTGACAGCCATGACATACAGTGAAAAGCCACACACCTACATTTCCAGAGGCACCCAATGGACATTTACCCAAACAGCACAGACTAGCAAGGCAGACACCCACTCAGACACCGCGACATGGCACCTGCCAAGGGACACATATTTAACCTACACAGTGTGCCTCCAACCTAAGCCCCTAAGGCTAACCACCTTGTACATTACAGTGATCATGGGTAATTCAATACTGAGGCACATGAATCCCACTCACTAGGTTGAATATGGAGTAGGTAACAGCCAAATATCAATCACATGCCAGCATCTAACACATGAGACAGCCAGTCATGTCACTCCACAACAACTATGACTATCACTTTGTATCCATGTGGGTGTGAATGACTTGGGATACACCCCCTTGGACTACATAACAGGAGACATGGTTGAACTCTCTAATTATGCTGTCCAGGCAGGTGTGACAGTAGTAAAGTGTACCACTGTCACCCAGAATGATGCTGTGGTACTATCAACAGATGGTTGACTGCAACATTGGCTTACGTGTTATGTGTCATTCACAGGGGATCCAGGACCTCTCTGCTTGGGATAGCATGATTGACAGAACCCAACGACTTGCCATGAATGTCCTACATCTGTCACCACTAGGTTGCCAGGTACTGGCTACGTGTCTTGCCACCCCTATGGTGCCTTATTAGGCAGTGTTCTTAATGTTATTACCACCATAACAGCTACACATGTATGCAATCTGAGGGTCATGCTACTCAACAGTGGACATCTGTCAGGATGCAGTCACTCATAGCAGTTGTTGGAGTGGAGGACACATGTCTGCTGTAATGGGGAAGTGGTTCACAGCAGCAGACCTGCAGTATCAGACTATGATACATTCCACAGCTGTCAGCCCCCAAACATGGACCACACCACACCTCCATAGGTGGTGTTGTCTCCATATTCATTATGGATAGGAACACCACCAGACTAGTATCCCATCATAATGCATTGGAGATATTTCCGGTACAACTGCCTTAGGGTAATAGTGCAATCCAGACCATAGCCTGCTATGGGTCCACATCTATGTCTCTAGACTGTCAATGCACATTCCTCAACACCCTGCCATCTCTAATGGTCCAATGCAACACTGACATAGTATGAATCTTCACCTACCCCTCCATCACCTGGAAAATGTAGCCAATCACCAGTACAGAGGCCCAACGCTTCTAGGATTCATCATTTCCACTGCCCTAGACCAGCTCATACTGAACCCTGGTAGGGGATGCAACAACCTTGACCTGTGTTGACCACTTAAATATGGGACTGTTGATCATCCCCAGATGTCAATCCCTGCATGGTGAGATTCACACAGGCTGTAATCAACATGGAACTCAACATGTCAACAACACCAAGCACAAAGATAACCACCTGGCAAAAAACTCTCCAAAGCTGATTTTGCAGCCATGAAAACAGGGGTGGATGTCTTCACTGCTCCCATGGCAATGGGATGTAGCTGCATGACTGTGGAATCATACACATAGGCACTGCACAAACAGGTACATGAATGCATGGTACTAGCCAGAGCCAAAAGAACCCAGACACTGTCCTCCAAACACTAGGAGACAATGTGATGGTCCCCTGCCATTACTAAAGTGTACATCAGATGGAGGACACTGTTGCAAGGAAAGGTGGCATCCCATGACTATTCTTTTTCTTCTTCTTTTGGCTTTTCCTGGTTAGGGGTCACCACAATGCATCACCTGTCCGCTCATGACTGGCAGTGTAGTTTTACAGTGTTGAGTTGCCAGCCTGGCGCCCAACCTTGCAGGGAAGGCACACACACGCACTCACGCCTAGGGCCAATTTAAAGTGTCCAATCCACCTACAGCATGTCTTTGGGATGTGGGAGGAAACTGGAGCACCCGGTGGAAACCCACATGACCACAGTGAGAACATGCAGACTCCCCACTGAAGGCACCCCAGCCTGGGAATCGAACCGGAGAACCTCTTGCTGTGAGGTGACACTACTGAACTCCCTTATTAGCCTCAGACACAACTTTTAATCCCTCATGTAGTCCCCAACAGACATCTATAGCAGCAGAGATGCAGCAGACACTGATGACAGTCAACAGCCTTGATAGTTACATCAACAGCCTCCACAGCATTAAACACAAGTGCTTCAAGTTACTGCACAAAGCTAATACCTATCCTGAGACAACAGATATTCACCACAATCTTGGCAACACATTCAGTGCCAGCTTTACCCCTCTCTCTCTTCACAAGTGAAGTGCTGAGTGAATGTGTTCTCACATGCTGTATCCCATTCTGTTCTAAGTGTTTATGTGTCACCAGGATGTGGTCCTGCAGCAAGGCCACAGGGTATGGCAGTGGGGTGACACATCCGCCACGTCATAGGCAGGATACAGTATGTGCTTGGTAATTCCCAGTCTGTAACACAGTGATTGCATATGCCTCACAGATTATAGGGCTGAGGGTTGTACATAGGTACATGTTGATGCACAACATCTGTTGTAGAATGGAGAATGATACATGTTCTGGTTTGGACACACCTCCGATTGCTAATAACCACAGCCACAGGGGATATTTATCAACCAAACACACTGGGATTACTATACACACACACACACACACACACACACACACACACACACACACACACACACACACACACACACACACACACACACTTGCCAGTACTGAGATCCATAGGTTCATTGCTTCATAGGTGCGTAGTAGGTGAATGGGCCTGAAGGCACTACAAGCCTAGCCCAACGGAATACCTTGACATCAGGCCAAATGACAACAGTCCCCAGTGTGGCTCAGGAGTATAGTCACTGGAGTGGCTCCCAGGGGTGGGTATTGAATTCCCCATCCACTCATCCAGGTTTCTATTGTGGGTGGCCAGTGATGCACACTGCTTCCCATGTATATGATCTATATTCCATAACATGGACAGTGTCTGGGTAATGCACATATCCCCTTTGATGTGTGGAAGTGTGCTCGAGGTCTCTGGGGCATGTTGTGTGGACAGATTGGTATCTTCTGATGTAGCATTCCTGACCTCATTTGGTGAGACCTGGCTATGTAACTGAGGTAGTGATTGCACCTACATTGACAGTATGATACGGGTATTCAGTGGAGTTAGTGGCATCTGTCCATACAGGGATGTGTATAGGGCATGGTATTCCCTTTGTGGGGTAGATTTGCAGACTCTACAGTTGTTGCAGACGTCCAGTGGGGAACATGGCAAAAGGGCCACTGTACACACTGACTGGGCTACTGAGGGGATGGAACAGGGTGCCATGTCCTTTTACTTGCTGGATAACACACACACAGTCAGGAAATGTGACACATCAAAGTACTTTCTGATGTCAGTGGCACTGTTGTGGTCAACAGGCATGTAGTCCACTGCAATCACACCATGGGTACTATCTGTGGGGCAGTATGCAGGGGAACTACCAATATAGTGGTTGTTGCCTAGCCAAGTGTGTTTGTGTATGATACGTGGGTGGAGAGTGGTCTCTGAATAATAGAAGGGTTGCCTATTGTTTGTCTTTTGGCTTTTCCCGGATAAGGGTCGCCACAGCGGAAGTCTGGTCCGCTAATGATTGGCAGTTGTTTTTTATGATGTCGAGTTGCCAGCTCAATGCCCAACCTTCAACGAAGGCATGCTCATTCAACACATGTCTTTTGAATGCCCACTCGACCATGGGGAGGACATGCAGACTCCACACAGAAGGCACTCCCAACCCAAGCCAAGAATTGAACGGGAGAACCTCTTGCTGTGAAGAAACAACACTTCCACTGCACCATCATTCACTCATCCATACTGTCACATTTAGGGCTGTGGATTGTCTACACCAACCTCTATGGTGTTTGACAACTGTTGGCCTTTTAATGTGAACATTGTGACATATAGTAGGTCCTCCACATAATAATTTAGCAAAACCTTCCCCCAATGGATCCTGTTATTACACAATCACACTGACCCCCACACAGGATACTGATGACAGTCTCACACACACACACACACACACACACACACACACACACACACACACACACACACACACACACACACACACATACTCACAAACACACACACATACACACACAGGGTGCCAGTACTGACATGCATGGGTGTCCAAATAAATGCTTAAGGTGCGTGACATCAGCAGCAATGCTAAAGGAGGGGTAAGGAAAGTGTTGTAAGTGTGAATGACCACAAAATCAGGTCTTTACAAGGATACACACACTCTCTCACACAAACACTCACATTTACACAGCTGCCCGGATTAGGACTGAAACTCCTACCTAACTAGTTTGCTGCACTATAGTATTATGCAGTTATCACAAGCGCCACAAAGATTATAGACTGGGGAGCTGTGCAAATGTATCTTTGAAGGTGAGTGATAGCAGCAGTGCTGCAGGAGGGGTATGGGAGATATAGTGAGTGTGAATGGCCTCAACCACATTCATATAAAAACACACTAACACAACTTTACATTTGACAGGACTTAGATTACAACTGCTACATGGATACCTATTTGTACTGTAATGTTATACAGTTATCACAAGCACCACTGACACTATAGGGCTGAGGGCTAACCAAAGATATTTCTACAGTGAATGACATCAGCACATGATGTGATATAGACAATGGGATGGTAGTGGATGGGACAGGCCTCATAATGGGATTCTCTCTGTCGCTTTCTGTCTTTCTCTTCCACACGTCTCTGTGTGTGTATGTTTGACATATTATATTATATTGGCCTTAGATATGTGTATGTATTCCTATCCAATGTGTGTGTGTGAAGTATCAGTGGTGTACAATTTGGTGTGTGTGCACAGACAGCTGTGAATAACCGATATTTGTAGACCACTGTGTTGTGAGACATGGGCTTCATTTTTCTAAGTGTAGGAGCATGCCCAGTATGATCTTCTATATTGAGTGTGTGCATCCATTCCAGGGAGGGTTAGACTCCAGTTCAGGGTTTTGTGTGCTACAGCTACATCTAGCAAACTGTTTCTGCAGGATATCTGTAGATAGGTTGCCAATATGGAGACACAATGGGCTTAACATACAGTTACAATTGCTGTCTGTGCTGCTTGTGTGACATGTTTGGTTGTAGCATAGATATTCTGACATATGTACTGTTTTACACTGTGATGTGTCATGTCATCAACTACTGACAGTTATAATTCTTTGCTCACAGTTATTTATTGGGAAATATAAGATGAATGACGCTGAGATCAATATTCTGAGGCATGTAGACTACACATTCTGGCACACACCTGCCATTGTGGAGGGGCAGATACAGACAATAGACTGCTAGTTCTGTGTAAAGGGTGCAGCACCTTGTTAGTATGCAGGCTGGGGTCAGCGCCTTGTGCTTTTCTAAACTTCACAGAATGGCCATATCCTGCTGGGGCCATACCGCTTAGCTGTACAGATACACCCAGGTTATCCAGAGGCAGGACTCATATATCTGGTCAGTTTACCTTCACATTTTGGTTTACAAGTGGTTTTGTGGCTATTCATTCATGGGTTTGCAATCGGGAGTTGTATGGGCAGACTTTAGAGTTTCACATTTCACACACTCCATGACATTCATGCTTTTACACCCCCACCTCTGTTATTCTCCCCTCCACCTAACATTATGTAAGCAATATCTCATAGGTATCCCTATAGTTTGGCTTTTATCCCAGTAGTATTTATGACCTGATCCACAGTCCTTGAAGTAGGGCATGGGGAGGCATGCTACTGGCATTTGTCATAGGTTCATAGGTTCATAGGTTCATACTAGGCTATCTGCCCTAGGGCATTTATAAGCCTAGCCAGAGTGTGTGTGGCTTTCACCACCCCTTAGGATGAGAATACTATACCCATTAGTTTGCTGTGCCTCTGTCCAGCAGTGATACAGAGATGATTCCCGGGGTAAACCTACGATCTCCCATCCACGCGTCAAGATTTCTCTTGAACAGAGTTAGTGACAACATGCCTTTGCATTTGTTTTATGTTTACTGTTAGGTTGTTAGTTGGGACCCCCTGACATTCCATACATTGGCACTATGGGTGAGGCATGGGCCTTTGCCAGAGGACTGTAGGCCATTTGGGAATGCTGCAAGTCATCTGTTACTACATTTCTACAAGGGATAGTGGGGGAGGGGTGCATACCTACAGACTTTAACATTTGAAATGACTGTACTGGTATTTCAGTTAATTTGTTGGCTTCCATTTCATATTGTATTGTGACCTATCATGCAGACAGGAGGGATATCAGTAGAGTACACATGTTAGAGTTTAATGGCATATATTTCAGTTTCAGACTTCTTACCCTTCAGAACTAAAATGCAACTGCCAGACATGTTGCAGTATGTCTGTGTAGGTCTGTTGGGGGGCTGTTCACGATTTCCATCATTTGTGGGTCTTAGTCCAGCCTTTCTTCATGGTCATCTACACCTGTCCTGCTGGGTGAGGCTGGTGGTGGATATGTGACCCTCATTGACATCCATGTGTGTAACCTATTGACACTCACAGTTCTTTGGCCCATCACATGTACTGCAGTGGGAGTTGTCACCTTGTGTAGTGCTGCCCAGTATGTTGACACCAGTATTTGTTATGAATTTCCTGCTGTCCCATATAGCTGCCTGCTGATATCCCATTCGGCCACCCGATTCCCTTGCATGCTTGCATCCATATCATGCATACAAGTATGAGAACATCCTGCTCCATTCAGTAATTGATAGGAAGAGTGAATTATCTTATTGCTGGGCCAGTATTGAGGATAGTGCTGGAAGGCTGACTATGTTGGATGCATATAGCACACTCCCTGTACATAGAAAAGCTCAGGTAGTGTCATGTTTGGCATCCCTTTTACTATATGTGCGACCCTGGGTCCCTACAGTGTCAGTGTGTGTGTGCTATGTGTTGCCTCTTTGCCAAGGCCTGGGCATACTGTGCATGCCTCTTTCTGCCTACAGGGGCCGGCTCAGGATGTTCCTCCTCTGAGACCCTCTGTGCCTGTGCTGGCCTTGGCAATGGTGGTGGCTGTGTAGCCCTGCCCCATGCTGTTCCTGCTGCAGCTGTTTCCACAGGATCATATTGTGTACCATGGCACATACTATGAACATTTGAGTACATGTACATTTGAGTACTGCAAGCCTCCACCGGATATGTTAAGGCAGCAGAGCCATAACTTGAGCATCCCAAACACATGCACTACAATGATCCTGGTTTGTGCGTGTGCCTCACTATGGTGTTCTTGTTCAGGTATGTGTGCATTTCTGATAGGTGACATTGGCCACGGCTCCAGTGCATAGCCAGCATCCCCCACTAGATGGCCATATGGGATGTCCCCACTGGTAAACGCCTGATACAGCTGTGAGCAATACCAGATGTGGGTGTCCTGATAGCATCCAGGGCTGTCAGCACACACATTCATGATAATGCCCTGGGCATCGCACATGACCTGGCAGTTGATGTAGGGGAAGCCATTGCAGTTTATGTAGACCCTGCCCCACTCACTGGGTGGTGCTTTGATGTGGATGTGCGTGCAGTTTATAGCACCAACTACCTCAGGGTATTCTGTTATATGGTGGAAGAGACACATACATGTAGTCAGCGCTTCACAGGCAGTGGAGAAATATATGTGCTCATTGGCATGTTGTGCCATGGCATCCAGGAACTGGTGGAGTACCCTGGATGCTGATGCCTGTGAGACCCCCATGATATCCCCAGTTGGTCTTTGGAAGATACCTAGTAGTCTTAAGCCTAGACATACCTTGGTATCCACTGGGATGGGTCCCCCTCTATTAGTTCTGTGTGTAAGGCATGGCTGGCACAGCTCAATGATTTGCTGTAGAATATCCCTGTCCACCCTATAGCACTCTACTATCTCCAGCTCATGTAGGCCCGGATGGGTTACCCTGGGTCTGTACACTCTTCTCCTCTTCCTCACTGTGACTCAGTTGTCAGCATTCTCCTCCTCACCACCCTCAGTCACTAGCACATATTGATGCAGTAAAGCAGCAGCAGCCTCTAACATTTTTAGTTAGTTTATCCAGTTAAAAATCCCCATCTGTGTACACCGGTGGTGTAGGGTTTGTGGGTAAAACCAGTCTGTAGGGTGTTTGCATAGTTTATATTAGTGTGCTGGGCTGCTGCATGTGTAATTGGCTGATTCTGATACATTCCACTTACCAGCTATGCTAGTTCTCCTTGATTGCCTTCCTAGTGCTGTTTCCCCTTCCTACTTCCTCCTTATTTAAGCCCCGAGGTGCACTGTGCATGCCCAATGCTCAAATGTAAACAGTGCTGCCACTTCCATTTTTTTTGTCTAAATCCTGGTGCATGGCATGCACACCTGTTTAGGCTATGTACACAGTGCTCAGGCACATCTGACACCCCCCCTTCCTTAGCTGTGCTTTAAGGGCAAACAAACATGGGCCACAGAGCTCCAATGAGCTTACAGCAAGCATGAGACACCCCTTTAAGAAGTCATTCAGCTCTTACACTTGCACTGTTGTATTGCTGCATGTACATGGTTAGGTACAAGCTGACACTTTGAAGAAATACGTGATTTAGTATAACTCCCCTCATTTGCATACCCCAGTGTGTAAGTCCTTAGTTGCTGCACTTAGACGGACCCTTTCCCCTTGACAACCAGTGCTCCCTAGTATTGTTTACATTCTGCATGCCATAGACTATAATGGCAAAATGCTGAATTATCTTAAAATTTATTTTTCTCATTTTTATTTTTTTTAATTTCGGCACAATTCCGTTTGCGTGCTGCTGCCATAAACTTAAACTGCCATGACTGGCCAAAAAAAAGTTTAATTTTATAAAAAAATAAACTATTATTAATGCCAATGGCCTTATATTTGGCCATTGGCATGTGTGCTTGACTGTAACACATGCTTTCCATGAGCTGTCCTGTCTCCATTTGCTCAGATGCAGAAATGTATTCAGTTACTAACTGAATACATTTCTGCTCTGACACTGTTCCTGTATGGAGTCTGGCCAGCTTTGTGGATCGTGATATCACCTCATTTGCATGGTTTTTACCAGCAAATGAGGTGATTTGCATCCCGCATGGCTTTTCGTGCAGGAACAGTGTAGGGCTGCTTGTGTACTTGAAAACAGCACTTTCCTGGATGACTCGGCAGCCATTTTCTGTGCAGGAGCCCCTATACTGTTCCTGCATGGAATCTGTCCATTCATGAATCCTGGGGATTATGTCTCCTGCTGCAATGAAACTGAAAGATAACATCTTTTTATTGCATGGCCATAAAGCAATTTAATTTCAGCTATTTTTTTCTGAAGTTAACCTCTTGTATTCCAGTTTCCCCTGTTGAAATATATACATTTAAACAGTTACAATAGTGTACGTACTGTACATTTCTGTTCTATTCTAGTAGGGTATACTGTGGAAACATTTCAAACAGCACTTTGTAAAATATGTCTTCAGCACACGTCTGTACAAACCATCTTATATGACACATAGCTCTAATACATTTGTAACACAAACATCTTATATGAATCATGTTGAAATTCACAAATGACATATAATTATTTAGAAAATTTCTGACAGCAGGGCTGGCAGTCTCTCCTTTCTTGACAGTTTTGATATATATATATATATATATATATATATATATATATATATATATATATATATATATATATATATATAATATATCTCTAGGAAACACGAAGATATCAAATACACATTTGATCACTTCTGTTGACATTACTTTGAGGGAGAAAGAGGGACATGAAAAGAGTCAGAATTTGTCCTCTTCCTTTGTTGTGTAAACTAATACCTGGTATATATAATTAGCAAATAATGAGGCACATGGGGCTTTTTTTACTACTTTGAGTTTGCATCCTTTTGGCTTGATGTTCTGCTGTTTGTTGTTTTGTACTTCAATATTTCCAATTACATATGCACACACAGCTTTACCCTTAACTCTGCTCTCTCTGCCCAATATATCACCTGTAGCAACTACTGCTTATACTTTTATGCATAATCAGTCTATCACAGCTCTACTGTGTCATAATTCTGGAAGCACCCCCCTGCTAATACTTATCTTTGCTCCCACTCTATCTGGATTACAGAATGTTTTTCTTCTCAACCCCACAACTCTGATTCAGGTCTAAGCCCTCCTTCTCCAATCGTCCACCAGTTTTCCATTCTAACCTGTATTACCTTTGCTCATCTCAACCTACACTCCTCCTATCACTCTTCCATACCTCCTGACATCCACAGTGCCATAGAAAAGCCACTGCTTTGTGTTTGGCACCATCTTTTCACTCCTTCCACTACTAGCCACCTTACTCTCTCACAGCTTCTGGTGATGAGCGGCCAAGTCAAGAGTTTTTAAAAGGTACATCTGCTATGTTTTACTGACATTATGTTAATCAACTTTGCTCGGTGCTGTATTTCTGAATACTACTGCAATCATGCACAACTATATAACTTGCATCAGAGTATTTATTTTTAATGACTTTCCTGCGATATGGTGTTTACCCATATAATTTACTTCATATTCACTCAAGCAAAACCAGCCTGTTTAATACATTGAGTCTTGTACTACTGTCACTGCCAATTTTCGCCAATGTACTGCTGTAGTTGGAAAATGCAAATGATTGCAAGGACTTGTTATATGGCATTTTAAATACCGGCCTATTATAGCAGAACAGAAAATTGCTTTAAGTTAATAGTACAACACTAAGAATGTTTAGAAGTTAGTCTATATATTTGTAATTAAATACACCTATGTTTAATAAGTGGGGTGCATAAATGGGCTTGACAGTTAAGTCTGCAACTTGCAGTCATCACGATTGCTTAGTAGTACCATTATTACTAGCGATAGTTACAGTTTGACTGTCTCATGACTGTTAAATTCAGAAAGGCAGATAATTTGATGAATACAGACTGCTCTACATGTAATGCATTATTCAGCTGCATACAATCAGTCATATTTTCTAAATTTATTTTATAATAATAGATAATACCCAAATGGAGAACATAAAATGCAGCAAAATTTATGTATGCAGTATTTTAAAGGTGCAGACCTAGACAACTGCTCAGATGCAATTGTATAGCAAGTCAATGTAAGTTTTGGCCATTATCCTGATTGCTTAACAGTGATAGAATTCCATGCTTATAGTGTATCTGACGAATCTGTGACTATATACATGTAGTGAATGTTTTGTGATAAATCAATAAGAGGATACAGCATTGTTATTTGATTACCTGCCCTGCAAATGCAAACTGTACATAACATAATTGTAAGGTTTAATTCTACTCCTATGTCACTGTGACAAAGGCTTTTGTAATTAGGATCTGCAAAGACTATTTACAGCTGTATACTGCACTATATTTGCTACCAGTCTCTCTCTCTCTCTTTTCTCAACTCTATCAAGCTAATCTCTCCCTTTTGACCATCTGTTTCTTGGGTACCTGTCTGGCTCTTTCCCAACACACCACATACCTCTACTGGAACTTACTTGAATACCACACACAGGTAGCCCGCAGCATTTCCTTTAATCTCTACTTCAAATACTTGCATGTTTTTGTATTTCCTTTAACATACTCCTAATGTAACTATTGTATAAACTCCAGCTACATCAGTGAATGCACATCATCAGAACACAGCTTTCCCCTTAACTCTGCTCTCTCATCCAGTATTTCACCTCTAGCAACTACTGCTTATACTTTTATGCATAATCAATCTAGCACAGCTCTACTGTGCCATAATTCTGGAAGCAGCTCTGTGCTAATACTTACCTTTGCTCTCACTCTATCTGGACTATAGATTGTTTTTCTTGTCACCCCCACAATTCCAATTCAGGTCTAACCCACTCCATTTGCCCTCACTATGCCCGGGCTCACTCTGCTACCCTACCCCCATTCCCACCCACCCCATCTTTTCTGAAATTTATACTCTATAAGTCACTCTTCTAACAGAACTTCATCCAACCATATTGCAGCATTGTTACTACATCACTACTCTACTTCCATAATGGATCTTCTCTCAATCACTCCAATCCTCCCTCCTTGAAAGGTAAAAATAACACTAACAAAACCAGTAGCCGTAATATCAACTACTGCCATTACAACCAATATTAAATTACACTACACCCCTACAAAGGTCTAAACGAGATTAAATATTACTCAGACATCAACTATATCTACTTCACCACTTAACATGCCCTGCCTAAATATTTCTACTCAATCAATACTACTAACAATCCTTGTATTACTTCCACACTTTACTTCATATTACAATTCACCCAATGCACTACCTCATCATGCCACCTCTGCTGCTCACACCACAAAATCAACACCATACATCACCTCCATTTTCCCATCTATCTTACACATAAACATCTATCCTCATACCCTTAAACTTTTCTTACCCTACCACCGTATCAATAAACTAGCCATAAAATATGACAAGTACATAACTAACCTCATAAGACCTAAAGAGAAGTTACAGCCAGACTGTCTCTCAGTGGAGACATACATCTTAATCCCGGCCCATCTGATAACAATATCCACCTAACTAACCACAACCTATCTCGTAACACATTCCAACTTCCCAGAAAAGCAAATGACTTGCTCATTCTAAATATGAATGTCAGAAGCATTAGCAAAAAAGTTCCTGACCATCATGCTAATTTTTCCCTATATTCTCCTTACTTAGTATTATTAACTGAAACTTGGCTGAAACCTGACATTTCCAATAATGAAATTCTAGCACCAGACTATAACATACTATGTAATGATCATGGATCAAAAAGGAGGTGGTATAGCTTTAGTATTTTAAAAACAACTAATTGTAGAGAACTTGAATTTACACACACCTATCTTAGGCAATGTAGAAAATATACTTACAAAACTAAAAATTAACCCCAGAAAAAGGATAAATATAATTGGTTGCTACATACCACCTGGCAACAACATACTTATCCTGGAGACCATGCTTGGCAGGATCATCTTGGGGGACTTCAGCACTGACTGGTCAACTTGTAGCTCCAGTTCTCCCATCATCTTCACCAACCTAAATGGATTTTCTCAGCTTATCCACTCTCTCACTAGAACTGACAAATTCTCCAAGAGACAGTCAATACTTGACTGGATTCTGACAAACCGATCTACTCATCTGTCATTTAGGATGCCTTTCTGATAGCATGAGTGACCATTAACCTACATTTACAATTAAACATTGTACAAATCAAAAAGAGCTCACCAATTACCAGGAAATAAGAAACAAGAGGAACTTCAATCTACCAAGCTTTATTAATACACTAAAAGGATGTAATTGGACTCCTCTCAATAACCTTAACATTGATGAAGCTGTTAAGCTTTTCATCTCTACCTTCTTAGATATCTTAAACTCCCAGGCCCCTCACAGGAAAATCAGAGTCAAATCCAACTACACTTCCTGGATGAGCAAAGAGACCAGATCTCTGCTGAAACCCAGAGATAAAGCTTGGGTCAACTGGGACAAAACTGGATCGCAGACAGACAAATAAGCATATATTGAACTCTGTAAAACGTCAAAGAAACATGTCAAAATAGACAAAATTAACAACCATAATATACAAACAAAATATCAAAATAGGGCCAAATTTCTGGTCAGCCATTAAAATCATTCTCCTTCCTGGAAAATCAGGTACTCCCCCTCCAACCATAACAGATGCCTCATTCAGTGTTGCCACCTATTTCAACAAATTCTTCACTGAATCCATTCTTGCACTAGCTAATTCTCAAAGCTGTCCATCCTCCAACCTACCACCCAATTACCATAATAAAAACAATGGCTTTACCTTCCATCCTATATCTACTGATTTAGTTAAGAAGCTTCTTATGAAACTGAAACCTACTGCCTTAGCCACTGATAAACTTCCAACTGAATTTTTGAAAATAGCTGCTGATGCCATTGCATACCCTGTAACCATTCTTTTCCACCATTCAATATCAAAAATCTAGTCACTGAGATTTGGAAAATCTCTCAGATTATCCCACTCCACAAAGGGGGTAACTCAAATGAGTTAACTAACTATTGGCCAATAGCAATACTCTCACCTTTGTACAAAATACCAGAGAGGTACATACACACACAAATTATGAACTACCTCAACAGCCACAACCTTCTCACAAACACTCAACATGGTTTCAGCCCCTATCACAGCACCACAACAGCCCTCATGTCATTCTGTCATATAGTAAACAACCATCAAATAATGGCAACTATGTCTCTACTGCTATCTTTCTTGACATCTCTAAGGCATTTGATATGGTTAACCATGACAAACTCATTAAATCCCTCCCAGAATTTAATCTTAGCAAACTCACCATTACCTAGTTTCAAAGTTACTTAACAGATAAGCAGAAAACAGTACAGTGGAGGCAAGAATTCTCTCCTTTATTACCAGTACCACTGGGCATTCCCAAAGGCTCCATCCTTGGTCCTTTACTTTTCTCTGTCTTCAATAACAACTTCCATACCTCTACTATACATGCCTCAGTCATTCAATATATTGATGATTCAACACTAATCTGTTCCTCTCCTTCTGTCCAAGAACTGTAGTTACAAACACAGGCTTCTTTCC
>NC_056751.1:652226002-652261002 GCF_019279795.1 Protopterus annectens
TTACAAGTGGAAGTTGTAACTTCCTCCTTAACAAGATATTAAATTAAACAAGGATATGAATAATACAAGAATATTATGGTTACAAGTTTGCTGGCTAAGGAAATAGAATGCAACTTATCTGTCCTGGATCTATAAGTTAAAAGCAGTTCCCATCACAATCAGAAACTGTGGTGCTATATATATTAGGTTTTATCACACTAAAGAGAAGGGTTTCATAGCAGTGTAGCATCAAGTCTTGCTGTCTCAAAGTTTGTTCCCAAGCTTGGGTCCTATCTGTATGTAACCTACATGCTTTCACCATATCAGTACAGTTTTCACTGGGTGTACCATTTTCTTGCCACATGCCAAAGTTTTCTTTCTTAGGTGCACGTGTGTGTGTGTGTGTGTGTGTGTGTGTGTTTGTGTGTGCATGCACTCATTCCAATATACGGGTTTATGCCCTGTAACTGAAATGAATAAAGCATGCACTGGATAATGAAAAAATCAAGTTAATTATTTAGGGGCACCTGCTCTTTAATTTATGAATATGGAAATGGTCTGTGCAAATTAAAAAAAACAGTGAAATGCAAATAAACAAAATTCATTCAGTCTTTCTCTGAAACTCACATTAGGTCTTGGGTAAGCTGGGACCTTTCCGGTTGCATAGTGAGAACAAGGCAGTGAAATAATGCTGGACAGGATGGCAGTCTTTTACAGAATGTAAATTCACACATACACACACACACACACACACACACACACACACACACACACACACACACACACACACACACACACCTGGGAAAGGTTGGCACAGATTACCTGCTCTATCAACTTTGCCCAGACTATAAAAAAGATTCACTGCCATCAGTCAGTTACTATAAGGGTCTTACAAAGGGTATCCAATTATGCTGTGTAATATTAATACTAATACAAATTATAGTTGACCAAGACAGCTAGGCCTTCTGGAGTGGCCCACAGAGTGGCACCAAATAAATATAAGTACTGTCAATGGTTAGATACTTTCTAGAAGGACAGTAAAAGTTTAAATACATTTAATATTAATAAAAGAATATGAACATACAGAATATATATTCACAGGAAAACCACAGAGTTCAGATCACATGAATATTGAAAAGAACATTGATGGGCAAACTCAGACAAATAAAAAAAAGCAATATCTGAACTGAGCTTCACTATATTCCTGACTAATCTAAAAATTACTGTTCCCTAGTAAAGTTACTTACTACTACAAGGCAAGATGATATGGGTGAGGGTCTTTCTAGTCAGTTCCCCAAAACAGAATACTCAATACTCTGAGATTTCTCTTTGTAATATCTAAAATATAATTTACAAGAGGGCTGGCAGAATGACTTAATCTGGTCACCTGACTCTAGGTTCTCACAGTATTCTCCTTTGAAGCTGAGACAGGAATTTAGCATAGATGGCTACAATGCTCATCTAAATGTTTATGGCAGTACCTAGGGCTTCTTTTACTGCGCTAATGAAAAAAGGCTTTTTTCCCACACCTTGCATCTGTGGTCCAATTCAGCACTGGGGGGTAACATTTTAATGGTTTAGCAGCTCATTTCAATTTCCCTTATTTTTCCTAAAGTAAGTTAGCTGGTTAACCTCTGCAGTACCAGTATCCGCTATTAAAACATAGACATTTAATTCATATACATTTCTTTTCATTCCAGCAGGGTGAACTGTTGGTACATTTTAACAAAAGCAAACCTCACAAATACATTTTTACACAAGCATTGGTACAATCAGTTTGATATACAAATGACATACAGGTCTAATACATTTGTAACACAAGCATTCTGTATAAATCAGTTTGATATTCAAAGGACATATAATTATTTACAAAACTTCAGCTGGCTATAATGGCACTTGCCCATATCACAATAACATCACTCACTTGGCATACAAAGCACATGAAGCAGGATATGAGAAACATGCAGCGTATAAGTACATTCAGATTAAGGCTGATATATAGTTCACCATTCCATATGCATGAGGAAGACGCCAAAAATCTCAAGAATTTGTAGTCAGAATGATTTTTGTTTCATTTTCTTTTACCTTGTTTATCTTACTTAGGGTCAATGGAAAGCTATAGTATATCCCATTGGGCATACGGAAGAGTACAAACCGTGGATAATATTTCAGTTTTTGCCAAGACACACATATACATGCATACATACAAAATTCACGTCTTTGTTGACTGGGTCACTCAGGCATATTACAAAAGAATGTAAGGGAGGTATTGTAAATGAGTACCAAAAACACTTAGGTTCATAGGTTCATAGGTTCATACTAGGCTATCTGCCCGAGGGCATTTACAAGCCTAGCCCATCGTTTTGTGGCTTAGGCCACCCCTTTAGTATGGGGAACTATACCCATTATTTTTCTGTGCCTCTGTCGAGCAGTGACACTGAGGTAATCCCTGGGGTATATCTGCGATCTCCCATCCATTGGTCAAGATTTCTCTTGAACAAGGCCAGCGAGGTGCTCTGCCTCACATGTACCGGGATTTTGTTCCACAGCATAGGGAGTCTTTGGGTGATGAATCTATCCCTCCAGCACGTCCTATTAATAGCCGTGTCAAGGTTTAAGTCTCCGCCTTGTGGCTCTGATGGATCTAGATTTTTGAGGTGAAGCATATTCATCAAATCTGGGTTTGACATGGCCTTGTATGTTAGGCAAAGGTCACCTCTGAGCAAGCGGTAAGCAACTGAATAGAGCTGGAGTTCTTTCAGTCGGGCAGCATAGGACAGATTTTTGAGACCCTTTATCCTTTTGGTGAGGAACTTTGTGGCCTCTCCAGCTGCTGCAAGTGTCGGGTCAGATACATTCGAATGGGGCATTGTACTCAATCATTGGTCTGATGAGTGATGAGTAAAGGAGACTATGACCTCCCTTGATCTAGATGAGAATCCCTTCATGATAAGGTGGGCAATGTAGAAGGTCTTCCTAACTACTTTAGCTACATGGGTGTCGAATGACAGACTACTATCAACCTGGGTCCCCAGGTCCCTGATAACTTCTTCTGTGCTCAGTGGATTGCCACCTATTTGGTAGCTAGGGTAACCTTGTTTTTCCCAAGGGTATGACTATGCATTTTTGGCATTTAACTTTAGGCCGTGGCTCTGGCACCAGTTATCCGTTTCTGTGAGACCCTTCTGAAGGATATCTGTGTCAGATGTGTTTTCTACTATGGCGCCCAGTTTGCAGTCATCTGCAAACTTTGTCAGCCATAACCCTCCTGTGTTTGCTTGTACTTCGGAAAAGTAGATGCCAAACAAGAGTGGGCCCAGGACTGAGCCCTGTGGGACACCACTTGTGACAGGCTTTGAGTCTGACATGGCGCCAGCAGCTCTGACCCTGTGGGTTCTGTCACTCAGCCAGTTTGCAACCCATCTTGTGATGTATGGGTTAACATTTAAGCTGATGAGTTTTTCAATGATACCCGAATGGGGTATTGTATCAAAGGCCTTAGCCAGATCGAGGTAGGCTGTATGGACTGCCTTTCCTCATCAATGGCTTTGGTGACTGTTTCAAAAGTCAACCAAGTTTAAAAGGCATGATCTGCCTTTGACAAAGCCAAACTGGGTTGGATCCAAAGTCTGCAAATTCCCTATGTCTTTATTTATGAGGTCCATTATGATCCTCTCCATGGCTTTGCAGATAAGGCTTGTCAAGCTAATGGGCCGGTAATTTCCAGGGTCGGTGGAGGCACCGCCTTTGTGAAGTGGTACCACAGTTGCAGTGCGCCACTCCCTGGGTACGTATCCAGAGGTAAGACTTTGATTAAACAGCTGTCCTAGCTGTGGGTTTAATTCCTCATTGAGTTCATGGAGCACACAGTACTGTTTTCCGCCGGCTCGGGGGCCTTAAAGGAGACCACACTAGTCTTTAGAAGTGTGAAGTCGGCTTTTGAGAAGTTCTTTACTGTGGTCTTTTTTATTTCAGGTGGGGGTGGGATGAGGACCTCCAGCGAGATTAGTTTGTGGTCTGATCTCACCAGTGAGGGGTACACCTCCGGTGTTGAACATTGTGCTCCCATGTTCGTGATGATGAGATCAAGTATGTTATCTCCTCTTGTGGGGATGGTGACTAGTTGTTCCATGGCATTTGAGTTTATGAATTCCAGGAACTTTTGTGCTAGTGTGTTTGGGCTTGAGTAGTGTTCCCAGTCTATATTAGGGTAATTGAAGTCACCTAGTATGATGGTGTTTGGTGATACATTTATCGCCTCTAGTGTTTTCAGGAAGGCCATGTGAGGTTCCTGAGTTTGTGAGGGTGGCCTGTAACATGCTACAATTTGCAGAGCAGTCTTGCCTATGGTTAATTGCACCTGGATGGTCTCCGATGCATCGTGCGTTGCCACCAGTCTTGAGGTGTGGGTGTCCTTGATGAATATGGATACCCTCCTTTCTTGGTATTGTCCAGATTTTGGGGCCGGAACGCATGATATGAGGTAAAACCTGATAGCCGGGTGCTCTCAGGAGCCTTGAACCAGGTTTCTGTCACAGCACAGACATCGATGTTCTCCATACTGAGAAGGGCCTCGAAAAGTGCGTGCATTTTGAGATTTAGACTTCTGGCATTGAGCAGCATTACCCTTAGTTTTTTTCCTTTTTTGTGTTCTAGGTGGTAGGTTTAGAATTTGAGCCTTGCCTAAAAAAGGCACTATGGGGGTGGCAAGAGCCTTTGCCAATATCCGGAATCCCAGGGGTGACAGGTGCAAGCCGTCCCTTGCGAAGCAGCGTGGCTTGTCCAGCATGTCATCCCAGGCAGACAGACACTGGATCCCCTTTGAATGACACCAGTGTTTAAGCCAATTGTTAAAGCTGATCATCTTATCTCTGTATTGTGGCATCATTCTTGGTGAAGGTAGGATAACTTAACAATGGAATTTTGCTGATTTGTGGAAATAAGTAGTCATGGCTCTTTCATAAATACTGAATAACTCTGGAGGAACATACATATTTTTGAAATGCTTGATAGGGTAGCAGGTCAAGACTGTATGGCATTTACCAAAGAAAAACTGGCAGGTTGGACTGATTTTCAAGTTGTACCAATAAAAATTGAGATAGTTCAAATCACTGTTATGCCTTGTAGACTGGGAGTAATAAAACAATGCTGACATACACTGAAGACATTTGAAACTTAGAAGGTACAGGAACAGTCAGTTTTAGTTTGGTGTCTGAGAAGTTTAATAAAATTGTTATCATACAAGTGTACTTTTACAATAATTATAGTTCAATTACCAGATAAGAAGCAACATAGTTTGTGGGAGTTTAAGAAAATGTCAAACAGGAAATATGGAGTTTCTGGTCCTTTATTTATCTATATTTATTGCACACTTTCTTGGTGCATTTACGACTTTTCAGGTTTGTGAAATGCACAGGGGATTAATCATGAGCATGATCCTAAGGAACTGGTGGGATTAGGTGCAAGTACTGAGGCTAAGTACAATGAGGGGAAGAATTTAGAATCTTTCAAGTACACTGATTTACTGCAATGGTGAGTAAGACCATGATGAGGGGTAAAGAAAAAAGTATTCAGAATGAACGATGAAACAGCAAAAAGAGTTAATACAAATCCAATGATGAGACACTCACATTTTTCTAGATGTATAAGATATTTCCGTTCCCTATTATATGATCAAAGACGCATTCGAAAGTTGAAAGCACGAAATGGCAAAATACCAAAACGGCATATAAGCAAATCTTTTCCCTGGGAAAGAAATCTCTTGGCCGCCTTTGTTATTTTGCCATTTTCCTCACTGTAGTGCAATCTTGGAGTTGGTATATTTAAGTGGGGGGGGGGGGGGCACAGCCCCTCCACGTTATGTAATGTTTTAAAGTTTTTTTCTTTTCTTTTTTGAAACAGCAATTTTTTTTCCCCTGGGGAAAAAAAAATCGCTATTTTAAGTGTTTGGGATTGTAAGCTTTCGCTTACATGGGGTTGATAAATCAGCGTTTGCTTTTTTAAGCATTCACTGATTTAATATATACCCAATATTTTCTTGTGAGTACCTCTACTGACTAAAAGAAACAGCTGGGCTGTGATGAAGAATTTTCTGGGGGCAGCAGAAGCTTACATTGGAATGTGATCCAGAAAGCAAACCCTAAATGAGTGCATTATGGGACTCTCCTGGGAAGAACAAGTAATACTTTAGTAATTGTCATAGGTTTAAAGATAGCATGCCAACATAGGTTCATAGGTTGGTACTAGGCTATCAACCCTAGAGCCTATACAAGCCTAGCCATAACAATTCCCTGGCTATTTCTTTCCACACTATTTACTTCCCTGGACCCCTGTCTAGCAGGGCAACTGATGTGATCCCCAGGGTGAATTTCCTTTCTCCCATCCAGTCATCAAGGTTCCTTTTAAAGAGGGCCAAAGAGGAACTCTGCTTGACATGTACAGGCAATCCATTCCAGAGTCTGGGGAGTATCTGGGTCATGAACCTATCCCTTTGGCATGTTTTGTTTATTGTGATGACACGGTTTAGATCCCTGGAGTGTGTGGCTCTGAGGGATTGGGATTTCTTTAAGTGTAGCATGTCCAACAGCTCTGGGTTTGACATGGTCTTGTATGTTAAGCAGAGATTTCCTCTGAGTAGACGATATGCAACAGAGTATAGCTGAAGTTTTTTAAGGCGGTCAGCGCAGGGCATCTGCTTTAGGCCTGTGATTCTTTTAGTGAGGTATTTCTGCGGCCCTTCCAGTTGTTACAGATGTCTTGAGAGGTACATACCAAACGGGGCATTGTATTCTATAATGGGTCTAATGAGGGATAAGTACAGTGGGACAATGACCTCCTTTTTTCTGGATGAAAAGCCCTTAGTGATGAGGTATGCCACATAGAAGGATTCCCTGACTGTTGTGGTGATGTGGTTATCAAAGGTGAGACCACTGTCCACCTGTGTCCCTAAGTCTCATCACACTTTCAGTGTTTAGTGTACTGTCACCTATATGGTAATTCATGGGTACATGTTTTTTTCCCAAAGGGGATAACTATACATTTCTTGGCAATGAGCTTGAGCCTATGGCTCTGGCACCAAGCATCTGTTTCTGTAAGGCCCTTTTGTACAGTATCCACATCATTTGGGGATTCAATAATGGCTCCCAGTTTGCAGTCATCTGCCAACTTTGTTAGCCAGAGTCCCTTAGTGTTGGCCTGTACTTCAGAGAAGTAGATGCCAAACAAGAGCGGCCCCAGGACTGAACCCTGAGGTACTCCACTTGTCTGGAGCTGGGTTTGGAGTTGGCTACTTTTACAGCATGGGTTCTATCAGTAAGCCAGTTAGCAACCCACTGGGTGACATAGGGATTAATGCCCAGCTTAGTAAGTTTATCTATGATTCCAGAGTGGGGGATGGTGTCAAATGCCTTGGCAAGGTCTAGATAGGCTGTGTGGACCACCCTACCCTTGTCCTTGGCTCTGGAGACTGATACGAAAAAGTCAATCAGGTTCAGGAGACAAGATCGGCCCTTCACGGACCCAAACTGGGTGGGGTCCAGTCTTTAAAGGTTGCCAATGTTTTTGTTTATAAGTTCCATGATAATACGCTCCATGGCCTTGCATATAAGGCTCGTCTGACTGATGGGACGGTAGTTTCCGGGATCTAAGGTGGATCCCCCCCCCTTGTGGAGTGGGAGAACTGTAGCTCTGCGCCACTAAGTGGGCATGAAACCTGAGGTGAGGCTATGATTAAACATGACACTTAGGTGAGGTGCCAGTTCATATGGTAGTTCATGTAGTACACAACCTGGGATGTTATCTGGTCCCATGGATGCTGTATTCTTAGCTTTGGAGAGTGTGTTTCTTACCCGTGTGGCCTTTATTACTGGAATTTGGCAATCTTCTGGTATTGAGATGGGCCATTTAGGGGGTGAGAGGGGGGTGAAGTTGGCACTGAATCGATCTGCCAGGATATTGGCAATATCCTAGGGATGAGTATATTTAATGCCATTCTGTTTTAGCTCAGAGTAGATCTGAGCATTGCCAGTTAGATTCTTGACATAGTTATAGAATGCCTTATGGTTGTCTTTTGAATCTTTAGCAATTTTATTTTCATGACTAGCTTTGGAGGATTTTATGAGGGATCTTAGTTTCTTACTGAGGCTGGTAAAGGAGTTTTTTGCATCCTGGGATTTTCCTCTTTTCTGCAACAGTTTCTTCCTTTTGTTGTAAAGTTTGTTTATGGCAGGGGACCACCAGATTGGCTTCCTTTTTTGGATGAGAGCATCTTGGTTCTATTTGGGATGGCACGATTCATGCATGAGTGGATGTGCTCATACAGTGCCTTAGTGTAGGATTCAGCAGTTGAACTTTCAGTTCTCATCTTCATGGGTGTCATGAAGTTTGTCACTTCTGACTTGAGTAGCATGAAGTTTGCTTTGGAGAAGTTTTATATATAGGTTTCCTTACTGGGGGTGGGGGTGGGATGTGGATGTTAAGGGTGATTAGCTTATGGTCAGACCTGACTAACAAGGGGGTGACCATAGGTGTGGAGCATCGATTTCCCATGTTGGTAATGACCAGGTCTAGGATATTGGAGCCCCTAGTGGGACTATGGATTAGTTGATCCAGGGCGTTGGAATTTATGAATTCCAAGAACCGTTGGGCAAAGGTGTTGGTACATGAGTAGTTTTCCCAGTTAATGGCAGGGTAGTTAAAATCACCCAGTATTAGGGTGTTTGGCTCCATCTTAATATTTTCCAGTATGTTTAGAAAGGTGTAGTGAGAATCTTGGGGTATGGTGGGGGATCAGTAGCAAGCTACAATTTGGATTGCAGTCTTACCTAGTGTTAGTTGCACCTGGAGAATTTCAGACACATTGTGTTGGGCAGCTAGCCTGGTGGTGTGAATATCCTTGGTGAATATTGACACTCCTCCACCTTTAGTGTTTCGGTCCTGGTTTGGTGGCCAAAAAGTGTGGTAAGAGTTGTAGCCTGGTATTGCACGGGTGCTCTCTGGAGCCTTGAACTAGGTCTCAGTTGCACAGAAATCAATGTTCTCCATTTTTAGGAGAGCCTCGAGAGAGTGCATCTTGAGGTTTAGACTTCTAGCATTGAGTAGCATTACCTTCAGATTTTGCATGCTTGTACCTGTTATGACGGTGGTTTTGTCCTTTGAACTTTGCCTAAAAAAGGCACTATAGGGGTGACAATAGCCTTAGCCAGTAACCTGAATCCCAGGGGCGACAGGTGCAGACCATCTCTGGCAAAGCATCGTGGTCTGTCGATCATGTCGTCCCAGGCAGACAGATACTGGATCCCCTTTGAATGACACCAGAAGCTTAGTCAATTGTTGAAGTCAATCATTTTGTCCTTATATTGTGGTGTCATTCTTGGTGAAGGCAGGATGCTACTTAGGGCTAGGGTCATACCTGCCTAGGCCACATGATCCGAGAGCTCTTCCATGTCTCTTTTCACGTAGTCCAGGGAGGTATGTCTCAAGTCATTCACTCCAACATGGACAATGACAGAGTCATATTTGTACTTGTTGTGGAGTGACTTGAATGCATGCGTTATGTGGTGGATCCTGGCACCCGACAGGCAGCTGACTGTAATTTTCTCCTTGTTCATCCTGGTGAGTGGGACATCAGTGTGCCAGACTATAGAGTCACCTATAACTAAAGTGTTATGTACGTTGTCTTGCCTTAAGGGTTGTTGCTGGGTGGCACACTGGTGTTGTGAACTATGTGACACTTTGGTTGTGATTGGTGTTTGTTTGCGTTTCAGCTTCAGAGGTCTTTGTTGCTTGGGCAGGTTACAGTTAAGGGCCTTTGCATATGTGGATTTAGTGTTGCTATATGTGGGTGTTGGTGGTGTGGGTTTAGAAGGGCTATGTGTTGCTTGAGGTGTAGTGTGGGTGTTAACCTTCTCCTCTTGACTGTCTAGCACAATCTTGGTGGAGAGAGCTTTGCTTCCATTTTGGCTATGTAAGTGCATCTCTCACAGGTTGTAGTGTTGGGTGGTAGGAGGAGAGGGTTGCCTGTGTACATGAGGCAATTGTTGCATTTCCCCAGTATGCCCAGATTCACCAGGTGGACAGGAGAAATCATCAGAAGCTGACCCTTGGACATGCCTGGTTTGGTGCTTTTTTTTTTTTTTTTTGTAAAGTACAGGAGCTGTTTTCCCTTACCTTAGCAAGGTACTTTGCAATTATAGGCTGATTAGTGCCTACTATTAATATCTCCTTATTAACAAGGAGAGTTGAGTTCTTGTATCAGTTTAAGGCTTCTTAGTGCTTGTATCAGTTTAAGGCTTCTTAGTGCTTTTCAACAGGTATTAGAGCAAGTGCTAGTCACAGGGATGCTTAAAGGTAAGATGAAAAAAATGCACACTGCAGTGTGCACTAGAGAATTTAGATGTGAAAGTAGGTAACTTAAGTTTTACCTGTTTAAAAAGTTAAGGTTTAGTGGTGAGTTACTATTTTTAAAACAGCAAGATGGATTGAAAGGGATGGTCACTTTTGTATTCTGGTACTATGGAATACAGTAGGATGGCCAATAAATTGAAATAGTTGAACGGGAAGGATTTCAAAAATGATGACTTTGTGATTACTCACACAAGCCAGTGAAAGTAGAGAGGAAATGAGATATATGGTCAGATTAACATAAGAGGCAGGCAACTAGAAAGACAGTGGTATTTAACAAGACAACTGTAACTGGATGGGAGGGCGGGATTTTTTTTTTTCTGCCTGACTCAGAAGAGACAGAGCTGTGGTCTCTTTTGAAGTTTTAATATGCTGTTAAAGCAGAATGCAAGTAAAACACAAGGTAAAAAAAAAACAAAACACAGTATTCAAAATATAAAAAGGCAATAAAGTAATACAAAATACAAAAAATAAAACTAGCAAACTAACCTTTCCTTCAGAGCAAAGTGTAGCAGAGTCTGGATGAGCCTTTCTGGTACATATTAAAACAATGGCAGTGAAGTAGAAAGGAGTTTCAACCTCTTACACTTGACATGTAGCATGAAAAGAAGTTACATTTTTAACTTTTCTAAAAGCAGGACAGGAAGAATATACATTGATTGATCAAAGTATGTTGAGCATGTTGTACTCGACATTCTGAGCGTTCATTCATCTGATAGGAATCCTAAAACAGAGCACATAACAAGAAGACTTGAGACACTCCTTCTAGAGAGGGAATAATAAACTATTTTCATTTCTATTTGTAAAAATGTAGTTTACCTCATAGCAGGCTCTCTTCAGTTAAATGCTTATAACAATGTTTGTATTTCCTGTTTCTTTTTTAAGAGATTCAGTCTATTAGAGTCTTTTAGAATGCTGCTTAATATCTTGAGACTGATGTAACTGATTGCATAAAAATCGTATTTCTTACATAGAAACTGTCCATATTATAATTTACAGTATAAGGGAGAATTACATTATTTAATAAGGTATTGCTGTACATATGGAAGACTGCAATGTGATAACAAGTGTGTTAGAAGTCAGACGAAGGCCAAGGATTCATCATGTACTATGGATACCAAGATAAATGGGAACATATATGACAGTAATGAGTTTTAACCTTTGCTTTCAGGTTTTCAGATGTTTAACTAGAATCAATGAAATATACTCATTGATCTTATAAATTTAAATAAATGTTAGAAACAGATAATTATTATTTTAGCAGAGAGCATGTATATTGATTGCATTCTGTAGTTCTTTTGCTATAAAATAGAAGTGCATTCATTTCCTTCTCCTTGCAGAGATATTGGAGATCCCCCATGTATCCGTTGAAGTCAGAGATGTTTGTTTATTAGCTGGTACAAGGCACTGATATAAAGTAATATAAATAATATAGAACACTGAAATCTGAGATTAGTGGAGAAATTGTACCGGTTCAAGCTTCAGCTGAAAATAGAATTAAATGTACTTCTTTATACGTTCAAAGATTGGTACTAGGCTAACTGCCTTCATTTTAAGCCTAGCCAGTTACCCCATGTGAGAATTAAACCCTGTACCTTGCATTTGAAAGGTAAACACCTTAGCCATTATGCCACCCTCCCAACCCCTTAAATTAAGTCAGGATCAAAATGTGATCTACAAGTAATGAAGGGAAAATACATAGATGTGAAGTGCAAGTTTTATGAGATGGATGAAATAGTTAAGAAAGGGATGGAGAAGGTAGAGAAGAAGACGAATTACTGGACAAGATATACAATGTTTTTGTCAATCATTGAAGGACAGGCATTTTTACAACTCTCCATTGTAACATAAATTCTTGTGGTGTTAGCAAGCTGCTTCCTGT
Source organism: Protopterus annectens (assembly GCF_019279795.1). NCBI lineage: Eukaryota > Metazoa > Chordata > Ceratodontiformes > Protopteridae > Protopterus > Protopterus annectens. The sequence goes on from NC_056751.1 coordinate 652,238,265, forward strand.
GGTACAATTTTTACCTCTATTAGCTTTCATCTGCCTACTGTGTGACCTTGAGCATGTCAGTTAATGAGATAATGCTTTGAGGTAATTGGAAATTTTGGCTAGATTCCTTTTTCAGGCAGTGCCAAACTGAAAATACTTCTGACACAGCAAATCAAAACCAAGAAAATGTAAAGGTATTACTGCTCAAAGCTAGGAGCCTAAACAAAAAACTGCACTCCCTGGAAACTCTCTTTACCCTAGAGAATGCTGATGTCTGTGCAGTCTCTAAGATGTGGTTTAAAGCCACGGACAGCACACCAACAGTGCAGGGTTAAAATGCCTCCCACACATTTAGACCAGCTACTTCACAGGCAGGGACTAAAGGTGGGGGTCTCTCTATTTACATAAAAAATAAATATACTTCAAGGCTGGCAAAACAGCACAATGCACTTGAGCTACTCCATGTTCAAATCATCATAGATAAAAGCTAAAACCACTTCCTTGCAAGCTATAGGTCCCCCTCTATGACCCATGAAACCCATGCCATGTATTTAAACTTATCAGATACACTAACCATCCAACTCAATACCATATTTATGAGTGACTTCAATTACCCCACTATTAACAGGGAATCCTATACAACATCAAACGTACATGCACAGAGATTCATGGATTTTGTAAACACAAACTCCCTGGACTAGATAGTCAATACACCAACCAGAGGTGCAACCATATTGAATCTGGTCCTCACTAATATGGGAAAGTGCTGCACACCTCCTACTGTAATACCTTCTCTGGTAAGGTCAGACCAGAAAATGCACTCCTTTGAAGTAAAAATAAAACCTGGACCTCAGCTAAACTGGGAATATTCAGGAACTATTCTAAGGCTAATCTCCTACTATTAAGTGAGAACCTGGCAAAATTTCAAGCCCCTATGAACCCTGAGAACACTTCTTCCTATGCAGAACTGTTCACAGAAACCCTGTACAAGCACGTTAATAGCTGCATAGAGGCAGCTATGAAAACCAGGAAGAAGTACAGAACTAACTCAAAAAACAAGCCACCCAGGTGGAATCACAAAATCAATAGGATGTATAAATAGGAGGAAGAAAATCATGGCAACAATTAGAAGGTGCAGCACTCTGCAGGATAAAAGGACTCTCATTACACTAAACAAACAACTCAGAGGACAAATAAAGTCTACCAAAGCCAAATTTGGGGTAAGTCTGGCCTTCCAGGTCAAGGACAGCCATAAAGCTTTCTTTAGCTATGCCTGCAATCTCAAAGGCATTACACAATTGTGTGTGGTTTACCTTTATATCGTCGATCACACTTCATCAACTGGCCACTTAATTGACTCATTTAAGCGAACCAAAACCACGAAAAATTTTAAATGTCGAAAATATGTCGAATTTCGACATTTCTGGCCATGCCACACCTCCACACCAGTGCTACCATGGGTCAAAAAGGGGCGAGGTTTTGTCTTTTGCTTATTCGGAATTCGACGTTGGAGACGTTCACACTTAGGTATTCATGGAAGCCGTTTCACCCATATTGGGATCGACGATATAAATGTAAACCTTGTGTGCAGAGCACATTGTAAATGGAGCCACATATACTGAGCCAGAAGATACAGCAAACCTCCTGGCTGATAAATTCAGCTCCAACTTTACTCCCCTCTTCCCCTCAACCTTCGTTCAGGAAATATTATCAAATATAACTCCCCCTACTATCAGTAGGAAACAAGTCCTTAATGCTCTCTCTATGACCAAGAACACTGGATTAATGGTCCCAGACAATATCCCAGGATGCCTTCTAAATAGCATGAAACATGACCTATCAGGGCCTCTGGAATTATTATTTAACTGTAGCCTCCAAACAGGCTTCGTACCTCATGAATGGAAAAAGGCAACGGTCATCCCTCTGCATAAAGGTGGCCCATCTACAGACCCTGGAAACCACAGACCCATAACTCTCACTAGTCTTATATGTAAAGCCATGGAAAGAATGATCATGGAGATGATCAATAGAGATATAGTAAACCACCAGAAACTGGACCCAACCCATTTTGGTTTTGTCAAGGGCAGATTATGCCTACTCAACCTGTTGGACTTTGAGAAGGTCACCAAAGCAAAGGATGAGGACAAAATCATTTACACTGCCTACCTTGACCTGGCCAAGGCATTTGACACAATACCCTACTCAGGCATTGTTGACAAATTCAAGAGGTTAGGTACAAATCCATATGTCACCCAGTGGATAGCCAACTGGCTCACAGACTGGACCCTGGACGTTAAAATTGGGGAGTCCACTTCTACAAAGAGGCCAATCACAAGTGAAGTTCCTCAGGGATCAGTTCTTGGACCGCTCCTTTTCGGCATTTACTTCTCAGAAGACAAGGCCAATGTCAGTGGTCTCTGGCTGACTAAATTTGCAAATGATTGCAAATTAGGAGCTGTCACTGAATCTCACACTGACACAAATTTTCTCCAGAGGGGGTGACACAGACAAACAACTGGTGTCAGAGTCATGGACTAAAACTTAATGCCAAGAAATGCATAATAGTATCCATTGGGAAGTCATCCATCCCTGGTAAGTATCATATTGACAACACACCCCTTAGAGTTGACCCAGTATTCAGGGACTTAGAGACACACATAGATAGTAATCTAGCCTTTGATCATCATGTGTCTACAGTGTTGAGGAAATCATTCTATGTTGCTCGACTTATAAACAAAGGTATTGCATCTAAGTCCAAGGAAGTCATTGTTCCATTGTATTCGGCATTCATCAGACCTATCACTGAGTACAATGTCCCCTTTGGTATGTACCTAACCAGGCATATCCAACAACTGGAATGTCCACAGAGGTTTCTCACTAAAAGAATACAGGGTATAAGTAATATGTCCTCTGCAGACCACCTCAAGGCCCTATCCCTGTATTCGGTCTTCTACAGGGTTTTGAAAGGATATCTATGCTTGGCATACAGGGCATTGTCAGGCCCCACTCTGATGGACCACCTGCATATCCACAAAACAAACCTGTGATATAAATAGGACCTGCTGGAGAGATAGGTATGTATCTCAGAAACTTCCCCGTCTATGGAACAGGCTCCCCATCCATGTGAAGCAGAGTTCCTCCCTAATCCAATTCAAGTGCAATTTGGACAATTGGATGGGAAACCAGAAATTCATCCCTAATCTGGCACCTATGTCTTTGATGCAGACAGGTAACCTATAAATGGTTCATCTCCCAGGTCCATGCTTACACTTATCAAGCATATCAGAACTTGTCAGAGATTTGGGATGGATGGCTAGGCTTAAAAAGGCCCTTGTGGTCGTTAGCCTAGTAAACACCTATGAACCTATGAACTATTCCTCAATGGTCTACTGGACTACATGCCTGGTAACTACCTATAAACTTATGATCCTGTAACACAAAGAAAGCAAAAAGTATAATGAATAAATGTAGGTCTGAAGAAAAAGGATGGGGCTTGTTAAATTATGGATCCAATAAAGATATAGGAATATTTTCAGAAGTACTATAAACAGTTGTATAAAATGCAGTGGTAAAATAGGGTGTTTAAGAAAACTTCCTTTTTAAGAAGCCTGGAATTATCTTGCTTAAATGTATGTGAAAGAGAAGTTACGATGGCATCTACCACTTATGTGGCATTCCAATTAAAAATGACAAATGAGGTAAAGAACTCCAGCTAGCAATGGGTTTGCTAACTGAATTTTTTGATAGGTAAGGAGAATGTATTGCATAGACCAGTACAGCTTTTCAATATGGTGCTGGAAATATAGAAGGCTCTTGCATTATGGAAGGAGGTTGTGGTATCAATGATAGCAAAGAAGGGGAAAGGTTCAACTTTCCCATCTCCATATAGATCTATTTCAGTTTTAAATCACACCTATAAACCTTTCATTACAGCATTGGCAAAAAGACTTGTGAAGCATATAACTCATTTAAAAGGCAATGCTTAGTGTGGAAGGAACTCAAACATTTGATAACATACTAAAAACAAATGATGAAAATAACACAATAGCATAGGAGATCATTATTAATAATAAGTTTAGATACTGAGAAAACTTTTTTTCATCTTTGTTTCTCCTTGTTCTCTAGGATTTGGTCTATGGCTTTTCTGTCTTCATCCAATCAGCCAATCAATTTCTCCTAAAAGAGGTGAGAGCTAAGTACGTCCTGTGCACGCAAGAGCCCTGTATCCCACTTTATCCTTGACTAGAGAGCCTACTAAGGCCAGTCATTCCTTGCCAAATGACAGAGTCAGACAGAAGGGATTGGAGCTGTCTTTCCAATCCTATAGGCTTCCCTAACTTAGCTCATCTTTGGTGGCTTACAAGATCAGTGTATTGTGGACTGACTTGCAAGTTATGAACATTAATGCACATGCAGCCTGACTCTCAGGTGCAGCACTTGAAGTGTGGGCTTGCTATGCTCAATGAGTAACCACATATTCTCTCATAGATGTTACCAGTGCAGTGAGTTGCCTGCTGCAGGAGATATGGATACGTGCTGTCCACTCATTCTGGTCCTCCACTTCTGGTTATTCCAGTACCTATATGCCTTGTAGTTATGGTAATCATTTGAAAATTAGGAACCCACTAGAGTAAGTCCTGAAATGTGGAGACTGAAGAGCTGAAAGATCGGACCTACATATAGTAAGTATGAGATGCCATTTCTCAGACTATTTCCTGTACTCCAAGGTATGGCAATCTCAAGAGTTGATATATACAAGTTCAAGGGGTGTGGGGGTGCAGGGGGGGTTACCCCCTGCAAAAAGAAGTTTAAAGGAGAAGAGTGATTTTCCAGAGTATCTCATCTCCTGTCATTTCAGTCTTTTTTTTGGCTTTTTGGCACTCAGCATTTCAAGTGCCAACATTTCATTAGGGAGCCATATGCCACTAATCATATGTGGGTTGTCTAGTTCATCATTGGTGCTTGACCCGTACATGCTATGGGGCCGGGCAATGAAAGCTTTTGGCAGAGTGGGTTGATTGATTTGACATCAATCTTAAAGGAGTTTGATTTTTAATGTGAGCACATTGAACTGATACTGGTCATGTATTAAGCATCTAGGTTCATGCAGGAACGTCATATCTCTTCTTACTTCCAAGGGGTTCACTTTCTCTCTCTCCCATTTTAGTTTGGTTTGCATTTATAGCCTTTAGCAGCTATGATAGTGAAAAAAAAATAAGGGCTTATGGTTAATTTTGAGAAATAAAAAATTCATTGTTATCAGATGACTGACCCCAAAAAGGATACAGATTTGTTGTCTCAGATGCTAGATACATTTTATAAGATGCCTTGTTATAAGATTAATAAGATAAAAACAAGAGCAGTGGGGGCAAACTATGATCTCTCATTTATGGTAAAAGATTCTTATTCATATTTTAGCAAACTAAATATATCAGATATTTAAGACAATCTAATTTTAAAATACATGGAGATATAAATCTGATATTTCTGTAGTTTCATATTTAATTCTAACCATCTTTGGCCAGTAGGGGGCCAAGTAAAAAATAAAAACTGATTCCAGATCATTAGAGTATGCTACATGGAGATATAAATCTGATGTTTCTCTAGTTTCATATTTAATTCTAACCATTTTAGGCTAGAAGGGGGCCATGTAAAAAATAAAAATCTGATTCCAGATCATTAGAGTAAACTAAAGAGTCCCTCCACAAATCTAAAATCGTTTTAAGCATATTGAGATTTTGTAAGATTTTAACAAGTGAGGCAAAAGACACCAGGTAATGATGGGTAACCAACTGAATTTTGGTTAATAGGTAAGGAGCATGTATAGCATGTATAGGCTGGACTAGTATTCCTGTTCTGGGCAGTGAATTGTTAATAACTTTATGCATAATTTATGGACAGTCTGCAAGCAAAATAAAATAAATATTGCAAACCTTATCAACTATATCAAGTGACAATTTTCAGCAAAAGATGAAGAGCAGGGTTTTTACAGTAAAATGAGAAGCCTGATACAGCAAGATAAGTATGGTGGAAGTTCCAGAAATTATTGAAGAATTACTTCAGAAAATCCTGCAATATTAGATAAAGCAGTCTTCAATTAACACGTCATGCTAAATTAGTTAAAAATGAAAAAAAAAAACTGAGGGTATGATGTCACTGACTTATAGCACTATCATTGCAGATGAAGGGACAAGCATTCTTTTTTATGTCTAAAAAGGGTCAGAACTAGGAAAGTCAAACAGGACATATTTCACATGCACCACAGGCTGTTATAGGGTGCACTCAGTAGTTGCTTGGATATAAGTGTAATGTTGGGATTCATTCCTTAAAAAAAAAAAAAAAAAAAGTACTTACTAGCTTTAGGAATCGTAGCAAGAATGGTAAATGAGCACTTTGTTATAATTCAGAGTCTATGTTTTTTTTTTTCTTTTGTCCTCAGAAATGTCCATCCTAGTGCTTATCATGTTAATGCAATATTTTTATAAATATTTTGTCTTTACCCCACAGTGTGGCGTGTATATCCTTTACAGAGCCATAGCTACATCAGCTTGCACCCCCTCAAGCCCAGACAAACTTATTACTAACATATTAATACAATGCAGGCTGTTACACCTCTGTGTAAATTTAAGATAGTATTGTTTTTGTTATTATTAATAAGTACACAAGATGTTGCACTAGAAAAGATGAGCATTTAATAATAATAATATGGAGGATTATGATCAGTTAGCTGATCATAACCCACTTAGTATAAGTTCGAGACATGGATGCAAAGGAATTCACTCTGAAAGCAAAGTTCGAGAAGTGAATCTTGGCATTGATGGTGAGAATACATAGTACAGGGTTTTGATCAGTGAGGCAATCATACTTCTTTGTAGTGCATGGAGCTTTATCTGCTCCACGTACTATCAGTTACAGGGAAACAATTGCCAAGTATTTTACCAGGTCTAAAAGCCATAAAACACTTAGTGGATGCTGAAAACACAGGTAGTTCAATGCAGTCCATTACATTTATATTCACCTTTAGTGCCTCTCAACTGTCTAGATTTTTGTAGAATGCCCAGAATACTGCTTCATATTTTTGGTCTGTTCCTCATAACATCTGTGATTTTCCAGCAAACCCGCAAGGAATGAAGTCGCTAAATAATGACATACATTTCAGTTTCAGAGTTTGGATCCTTCAGTTTATGCAGACAAACATATCCTGTTATTCTAACAACTTTCTGAGTTTGTTACAGGAAGATAGGGGCATGATGAGGGTACGGCCAGTAGACAGAAACAAATGTTTTGTTCTGGCACTGCCATTTGCTGATCAGTTCAGGCAGATTTAAGTGCCAATCACTAGACTCGATCTTAACAGCATAACCAGATGGTGCTTATTAGTTTTTAAGGTTGGGTTCCGAGACATTCTGATGTCTAACTAATTAGCCTTTTTCCAAGCATTGGAGCATAATCACCACACTCCATGAACTACATTCTTGTAAATTACTGCAGTTTTAAATAAACTTGTTAGAACTGCTACAACTGGTTACATATTTTCCTCTTTTTTGTTGTTGAATGCAATAAAGTAGTAATAAAGAAAAAAACCTTCAATATTCTTTCTCAATTGTAGTTGCTGAGATAAGTTATTCGTCTTTATGGAAAATGTTATATCTGCTGTCTGCTGCTTCAAAAACATTACTGTGGCTGTAATACATTCTAGAAACATATTAGAAAATTAATGCATGTCTTAATATGTTTGATTCTTATGGTTTTTGTCTAGTCAAAACTATTGCTTCCTCAGATTCATATCTATGGATCATATTTGATCAAACCTTATGATATTATCTTGAAATGTAACTGATGTCACTGACAAAGCACTTCAGAGAATTAAGTATGCAGTAGCATGGGGCAAAACTTAAAATCATAAATAGGGGATAATGTGACATTTGAGGATTGATGCAGTCATTCCCTACTAAAAGGTGACTATTTGAAGAAGGTTTAAAATGGTAGTAGTCAGGACTGCAGATGAGAGATGTCATAGGGGCTTCTCCATCCTTTGTAAGGCACTTTTCTGGGCCACCAATTTTCTCCTGAGCAGAAACTTCTCCTGGTTTTCAGACTGCAGCAGTTTATTTTTTATTTTGTTTTATTTTATTTAGTTATTTATTTATTTATTTGGTTAGTTTTTATTTTTTATTACATGTGGCAGTCTCAATAACAAATAAAGTGAGGTTGTACTGAGCCACAAACTGTATAGGTGTTTAGATAATTTACCTTCAGTTAATTTTATGTTTGAAAGTTGTAAGACAGTTTACTGTGCCAATAAAACTATTCATATCTGTGGTTCATGCTGTACAAAAATGTCTGGTTGAGATGAAACATATTAGAATGCAGATTAGTGAGAGTTGCCAGTGGGCATTAACACCTCATGAATATTAAATGATGTAGGTTGGACACAGTGCAGCTTATTACTGTCCTTTCTTACAAAGCTTACCATTGGTCCAAGCGACCTAAGGTTTTGTCATCAGAAGGAAGCTGGTAATGGGTGGAGCATAGTGTATGACTAGTTAAAGGATATGGTATTTTAAAACAATAAAGTAAGAATAGTGCCACAAACGTTTGCTGCAAAGGACAAATACAGAACCATTATGATTGTGTTTTACACAACTGAAAATGAACGCAATATACACATATATTTTAAGTTTTAATCAATGACTCACCTAAGAAACTGCTTTTCTGGAATACATGCACACACACGTCTATGTGTGTATATATATATATATATATATATATATATATATATATATATATATGTGTGTGTGTGTGTGTGTATGTACATATATATATATATATATATATATATATATATACACACACACACACACACACACACACACACACACACAGTGGATATAAAAAGTGCACACACCCCTGTTAAAATTTTGTGATATAAAAATAAATGAGACCACAATAAATTTCAAAACTTTTCTCACCTTTAATGTAATCTATAACCTGTACAATTCAGTTGAAAAACAACCAAATCTGTTAAGGGAAAAATATAAAAAAATAAAAAAAACGTACAATAAGCTAGTTGCATACGTGTGCACACCCTTAAAATAATACTTTGTTGAAGCTCCTTTTACTTTAATTACAGCATTCAGTTCCATTTGGTACACACCTGCCATCAATTAAAGAGACTCTGATTAACCCCAAACAAAGTTCAGCTGTCGTAGTAGGATTTTCCTGACATTTACTCAGTTGCCTGCTACAGCAAAATACATGGTTTGCAGAGAGCTTACAAAGTATCAAAGGGATCTCATTGTTGAAAGGTATCAGTCAGGAGAAAGGTACAAAAAATTTTCCACAGCATTGGATATACCATCGAACACAGTGAAGACGGTCATCAAAAAGTAGAGAAAATATGGGCAAAAATGATGCTGCAAAAAACTGGATGCCTTTCAAAAATTGAGGAAAGGACAAGACAAAAATTAGTCAGGGAGGCTGCCAAGAGACCTACAGCAACACTGAAAGAGCTGCAGGAATTTCTGGCAAGTACTGGTTGTGTACTACATGTGACAACAATCTCCTGTATTCTCCATATGCCTGGCCTGTGGGGTAGGATTGCAAGATGGAAGCCTTTTTTTACACAGAAAAACATCCATGCCCAGCTAAAGTTTACAAAACAATACATCAAGTCTCCCAAAAGCATGGTGAAAAATGTGTTATGGTCTGATGAGACCAAAGTTGAACTTTTTGGCCAAAATTCCAAAAGGTAAGTTTGGTGTAAAAACAACACCTCGAATCACCGAAAGAACACCATCCCCACGATGAAGCATGGTGGTGGCAGTATCATGCTTTGTGGTTGCTTTTCTTCAGCTGGAACTGGGGAGTTAGTTAAAGTGGAGGGAATTATGAACAGTTCCAAATACCAGTCACTCTTGGCCCAAAATCTTCAGGTGTCTGTTAGAAAGATGAAGATGAAGAGGAATTTCACCTTTCAGATTGACAATGACCACAAGCATATATCCAAATCAACAAAAGAATGGCTTCACCAGAAGAAAATTAAAGTTTTGGAATGGCCCAGCCAGAGCCCAGACCTAAATCCAATAGAAAATCTGTAGGGTGACCTGAAGAGGGCTGTGCACAAGAGATGCCCTCGCAATCTGACAGATTTGGAGCACTTTTGCAAGAAAGAGTGGGCAAATATTGTCAAGAAAAGATGTGCCATGTTGATAGACTCCTACCCAAGAAGAGTGAATGCTGGAATTAAATCAAAAGGTGCTTCAACAAAATATTAGTTTAAGGGTGTGCACACTTATGAAAGCAGCTTATTGTATATTTTTTTATTTTTTATATTTTTTACCTAACAGATTTTTTTTTGTTTTTCAATTGAATTGTACAGGTTATAGGTCACATTAAAGGTGAGAAAAGTTTTGAAATTATTTATTGTGGTCTCATTTTTTATATTACAAAAATCTGGCATTTTAACAGGGATTGTGTACACTTTTTATATTGTGTGTGTGTGTGTGTGTGTGTGTGTGTGTGTGTGTGTGTGTATATATATATATATATATATATATATATATATATATATATATATATATATATATATATATATATGTGTATGTATACACATCTGGCAGGTTTAGTGGTTAACCAGCTTATACTTAATAGCATGATATTTATACTGGCTGCCGTTGTTTATTTTAGTGAAAGTAGCTGTTTTATTTTGAGTTTAACCACATCAAACTGTTGTTAGGTAACAGTAAGTAATCCTGAGATAGAATCCTGAAAGATCACAACTGGGTACCTTCCTGCAAATACCTTGAAGGTGTAGGGAATGCATTTAATACTTTCCACCCTTGCATTAGCTGTGTTTCTATATGGTGGCACACAGCTGCTGACAAGCATCACAACAGACCACTGCAAATGGTTTGTCATAGCATGTGCATACTTTCAACAGTGTTATTAATGTGATGTATCTTTGCAGGCAGTGAGATTAACAAACTAAAAATGGCGTGTCTACATGCAGAATTTACCTGTCAGTATTAAGGAGTATAGCTTGTTTCATTCAAGTAGCTATTTACCATGTATGAAATAAAGAATTGCTGGTCTTAAAATGATTATTGTGGAAGATAAGCTCTCAGATTTACTGGATAAAATACTACTTTTCTTAAATTCCCTAACCAATGATGATTTTTTTGAAAGCCTGGAGCTAAAGATTACTCTGATGAAGAGGTAATGTTATAAGGAGATATTTTTACTGCCATTTCCCTCAAAGAAAGATGCAGTTAGGTGTTGATATAGCCCAAGGATAAGGATGGGCTAGCGGTATTGGCCATTAGGTGCTACCTGCAAACATGTCAAATAGCATTAATATTCAGATTAATTGGGTGGATGTTGAGTATTAAGCTAAAAGGAAAAGGATGATAATGGATGAATGAAAGGAGAGAACAGTTTTCAGACATAATAGAATATTAAGAAGGGGAAATATGCTAACCACTGATTTGCCTTTTGTATTAGAACTAAAAAAAATGTTGTAAAAGAGTAACAAAAGAGGAAGTTTTAGGGGTTGGGAAGAATTGTTACCAACAGGGATGGTGGGAATAAATAGGCAGATGAAGAATACTCCTTGGAGATCGTTGCAAAGGCAAAGTGGGGCATTATAATAGTTGCAAAGTGCACAAAGAAAGGTATACCTATAAGCTGGAAGTATTTAACTGGGAGGATGACATGAGATAGGAATATGTGGAAGGTATCAAAGTGGACTGACCTAATAAGGCAAAGGAGTGGCTTCAGGAATACCCTACATTTTGTTGAGGAAATTAACAAAGGGGAGCGAGAAAGGGGTACGTTGAAAGAGCTTACAAGGATGGGATTAGACATAGATAGGAAAGGACAGAGGGAGTATTTAATGAGAATGAAAACAACGTGAGAAAAGGACCTCCAAGCAGAGATAAAAAATAATTCAGTTTCCAAGATATGTCTCAAATGTGAGAAGATTCAAAGTCTTTGCCTGGCAGTGTTTGCACTATGTTTATTCACCAGTAAGAATAGCAGGGATTTTTTATGAGGGAAACAGACAGATGTTGGTGATGCAAAACAGGGGAAAGGGTAACACAGACACATATTGTTTTGGGAAAGTAGTAAATTGGTTGAATATAAGGAAAATGCATGGATTACTGGATATTATATTCAACAGGAGAATGGAACTGACCAGGCAATTATTAGTACTGGAGGGAGAATGTGTGTTTGTTCAGGAAGTAGATAAACACTGATGGTAACAACAATTTAAGTGGGTAAAAAAAATTACTAAGAGCTGGAAGCAAATGAAGTCACCCAGCACTAGGGAAGCCGGAGACTTAGTAAATTACCAAGTAAGGAAATGCAGGCTATAGGACAGAAAAGTGGAAAGAAATGTAGGGTAAAATGGACTCTATAGTGGTAGAAGAGAGGTGATAAACAAAATAATTGAAGTGGATGATTTGATGGGCTGGAATAGAATAGGACTGTGGCCTATACGGATGTAGAGAAGAAGCTGCAGGGGAGGATATACAGACATGTCTCACTAGGGATGATCTGCCACATGAGGCTGTGTGGTTCTGATTTCAGAAGTGCTGATGAAGTAGAATGTGCCATCAGGAAGGACTAGCAATCAACAGCTCTAAAATCACGCACTGCTCCTTATGGAGGAGTATTAATACTTTCATTGTATTAAAGTTTTTGTCTGATAAAATATAATCTATACGTAGGATTTATAGTTTCATAGTTTAGTATTAGGCTATCTGCCCTGGGGCATTTGTAAGCCTAGCCATAGTGATGTGGCTTTCGCCACCCCATGAAATGGTACAAAAATGCACAGAATAGATTTAGAATACTGTGCCTCTGTCTAGTAGTGACACAGTGAAGGTCCCCTTATATAATAGAATTAGTTTACTGTGACCCTGTCTAGTAGTGACACAGATGTGACCCCTGGGGTAAACTTACGATCTCCCATCCACTCATCAAGATTTCTCTTGAAGAGAGTTAGTGAGGGGCTCTGCCTAACATGAACTGGGATTCTGTTCCAGAGCATGGGAAGCCTCTGGGTTATGAATCTATCCCTCCAGCATGTCCTATTCATACTTGTGCCGAGGTTTAAGTCTTTAGCTCTCGTGGTTCTGATGGATTTGGATTTTTTGAGGTGGAGCATGTCCATCAGTTCCTGATTGGACATGGTCTTGTACGTCAGGCACAGATCACCTCGGTATGCTACTGAATAGAGCTGGAGTTTCTTTAGTCTGGCAGAATAAGACATATGTTGGAGACCCTTGATCCTCTTGGTGAGGTACTTTTGTGGTCTCTCCAGCTGTTGCAAATGCCGGGTGAGGTACATACCAAATGGGGCATTGTACTCAATCATGGGTCTGATGAGGGAGGAGTATAGGGGTACAATGACATCCTTGGATCTGGATGTGAATCCCTTCATGATAAGGTGTGCAAGGTAGAATGTCTTTCTAACCACTTTGGCAACGTGGGTGTCAAATGAGAGGTCGCTGTCGACTTGGGTCCCTAGGTCTCTGATTACTTTTTCTGCACTCAGAGGGTTGCTGTCTATGTGATAATTTGTGGGTACTTTGTTTTTCCCAAAGGGGATGACTATAAATTTTTTGGCATTTAGTTTAAGGCCATGACTCCGGCACCAGTTGTCCGTTTCTGTGAGGCCTTTTTGTAGGATGTATGTGTTTGCTGGTGTATCGACTATGGCACTTAGTTTGCAGTCATCTGCGAACTTTGTCAGCCACAACCCTCCCATGTTTGCTTTAACATCTGAGAAATAAATGCCGGACAAGAGGGGTACCAGGACAGATCCCTGTGGGACACCACTTGTGACTGGCTTTGAGTCTGACATTGCTCCAGCGATTTTAACTTTATGGGTTCTATCCTTTAGCCAGTTTGCAACCCATCTAGTGACATAAGGGTTTACATTTAAGCTGTTGAGCTTATCTATGATGCCTGAGTGGGGTATTGTGTCGAAGGCCTTAGCCAAGTCCAGGTAGGCTGTATGGACTGCTTTGCCCTCATCAATGGCTCTAGTGACTGTTTCGAAAAAGTCAACCAGGTTCAAAAGGCAGGATCTTCCCTTTACAAAGCTGAACTGGGTGGGATCAAGTGTCTGTAGGTCCCCAATGTCTCTCTTTATGAGTTCCATAATGATTCTTTCCATAGCTTTGCAGACCAGGCTGGTTAAGCTTATGGGGCGGTAGTTCCCAGGGTCTGTAGAGGTACCCCCTTTGTGGAGTGGGACCACTGTTGCTGTACGCCAGTGTTCAGGTGCATATCCTGTAGTAAGGCTAAGGTTAAATAGCATTTTTATGTGCGGGTTTAGCTCCTCTTGGAGTTCACATAGCATGCAACCCGGGATACCGTCAGGTCCCATTGATGCTGTGTTTTTATCTTTGCTGAGGGCGGCTCTCACCTGGACATCTGAGATGACAGGGAGATTACATTCAGCTGGGATAAGTATTTCTTCTTTTGGGGGTGAGGGAGGGGAGAAATTTGCACTGAACCTGTCAGCCAGAATGTTGGCAATATCTGTGGGTTCAGTGTATTTTTTGTTGTTGTGAACTAACTCTGAGCATATCTGAGGGTTTCCTCCCAGGTTTCTAACATAGCTGAAGAAGGCTTTGTGGTTATCTTTAGTGTCCTTAGCGATTTTTCTCTCAAAGTTGGCCTTGGATGTTTTTATGAGAGAACGTAGTTTTCTGCTAGTGTTGATCAGAGATGTCTTCCCTTTATGGGATTTTGCTCTGTCGTGCAGTAGCTTCCTTCTTTTGTTATACAGTTTGTTAATGGCTGAGGCCCACCAGATAGGACGCTTGCCTTTGGTGGAGACGGACTTGGATTTATTTGGGATTGCATGATCCATGCATTCTTGGAGATGTCCATAGAAAGCATTTGTGAAGGATTCAGCATTGTGGGATGTGGTATCCACTGGCCCAGTGGGCTTAAAGGATACCATCTCAGTCTTAAGAAGAGTGAAGTCTGCTTTTGAGAAGTTTTTCACTGTATTTTTGTAAAAAATAAATAACGGTCTGTTATATGGGACTGCACTTGAGATGAAGTTATCAATGCAAGCTTTTACGTGAGAGTATATTCATATATCAGGTTTATTTTGTAAGTATGGAATAGTGGTGATGTAGAGATACAAGCATGGAAAAGCATAATATAACTAAGCAAAGCTATGAATACTTGTATAATGTCTGCTGTGAATTTGCATGTACAAGGAAAACATAACAGCCAAAAAATTGTTTTAGTTCACATGCAGTTTTAAAGAGTAACTCAAGGTTTCTGTTCAAAGTAAATAAATATACCAGTTCTGTGAATGAAAATCAACTTAAAAGCTGCATAATAATTTGACTATGGTATAATCAGTGTTTACACGACTTATTATTTCATGTCTACAGAACAGACCTGACGTTCTCGTAATAAAGCAATCTGAATTGCTATTTTATTGTCCAGCGAATAAATGTAATAGAAGTAGAAGCATGTCATGGCAGGAAGGAAATGGGGTGGTACGTATTTTAATGGGGTGGTATGCATTTTAATGGGGTGGTACGTATTTTAATGGGGCGGTACGTATTTTGAAAGTGAAAAGTTTAATTTACTGGAAGATGTGCTATGCAGTTTGTTTATCTTTTATACTTTTACTTTACTATTTTAAGTATATATTTCAATTTAGGGATTTTTGTCATTGTATGTGTGTGTCTATGTTTAATGTGTTCAGTATGTTTATTTTTATTTTAACTTTGTTTTTAATGACTAGAGCGAATATGGAATGTTTTGGAAATTTATTTAAACAGAGCTGATGACGCCTGACAGTATACTTCTGATGACAAAACAAGGATAGACGTAAAACATCGATTACATGCAGAGAATGGTAATATTATTTATCAGCATACTATACCAGAACAATGTTTTTGTTGTACCATATTATCTGTGTCCTCTCTTTGTGTAAAAAAAATATGTATGTCCTGGAATAATGTAATAAAACATTGACTATTGCAGTTTTACTCCTTAGCTCTGTGGTACATACAGACTGATAAAGTCCTGACTGAAACCCTGATGACCTGAGTTTGAATAGCAACTTGGTCACTGGAAGAGATGGAAAGGGCTACACAAGTCAGTGACAGTTGCTCGTCTGCTCATGGTGAAGAAGTGTATATGCACAGAAGTGAGCTACTGGTTGTCCCTACTGAATTTTGAAATAACCATTTAAACTTTTGGGAGTCAAAATAGAGAGCCCTGGAATGCAGAAACTGAATGACTGAAAATCTGGACTTACATATATTTAGTCTGAGACTGACATTTCTCAGAATATTCCTTTTTCAGAGGTATGCTGATCTTGGTGTTAGTATATATGATTTTGGGTGTGTTTGGAGCTTACTACCTACATGAAGGAGTGCAAGGGGGATTGGCTTAGCAAAACATATGTTTTAAGGATAATACAGATGGTGAATATTCACTTTTTTCCCGTGTTTTGGAACTCAGCATTGACAGCCCCAGTTTTTCAATAATGAGCCATTCCTTTAATGCCAGGGTGGGGCAACAGTTTAAAAGAGAAATATCTCCATTTGTTACAACCTACTGGATGTGAGCAGGGACACAAACAATTCTCACGGCTGCCTGCAAAATAGGATCCTCTAGATGACTCTGCACTGTACTGTGTATGTCCCTAGTATGGGGGAAACTGGTTGAGTCTCATGAAGGGAGGCTTGCTGGACAACAGGAACGGGGGCAAAAAGCACAAAAAAATACACACCGACGTTAGCGAAAAATTTTGTTCACTCCCAGATGTACATAGCCTTCTTCAAGACTGCTGTCATGCTGTTTGGCTTCCATATGATTTCACGCTTTATATCTTAATCAAATATCTGCAAACAATTCAAAGGAACAAAATCAAGGTAAGTACTTCAAAATATTTTACCAAGAGTACGCAGAACCAGATTTGCAACATTACATATTTAATCTGTAGAGGTGCATGGTAATAAGGCCTTCTGAATGGAGCAAAGAAAATGGTCTTAACATGTAAATAAATGTAAACAGTATCATGACAAAGTATGGCACTCGACATTGATTTGTATAGAACTGCTTAAGGTACACATTTCTAAATGCCTTAGTTTATTTGCCTCAGGTACTAATTACAGATGTCTACTAAACACTGCAAGAAATATGCCAATACCTGCAGAGCTTGTTACTGAGATAATGTTACCTTTTGCGGCTGTACTGTTGCCATATGTCATCTCATTAAGAAATAAGCAGCCGTAAGGAATTAGATCTACCTGATGCCTAGGGATAATGGTGAGGATAACTTATCCATGATTAGCACATGTGCTTTTGTCAATGCAAAGTTTTTTTTTTCAGTAATAAGACTGCTTTTTAATGTAAGACATCAGATCCACTCTTTATTAGTGAAATGTCTGTCCTGTACATTCATGCATAAGTCATTAGTGAACAGTTAAGTACTTTTATGCTACAGCAACCTGAATGTCATGTAACAACTGAAGAACAATGGCCCTTATTTGTTTGATTGATTTTCTTAACAATGAATTCTTCTGGCATATTTCTGCTCTCAATTAACTCAGTCAAAGACAGTAGTTACAATTAAAATTCATGACTTTAATGAGGCCAGCCTGAAAGCACATTACAAAATATTGACATGCACGTGCATACACACATGCACAAAAACAAGCTAAAAGTCATAGTGCTACATAGCAGAAGAAGCATCAGGCCATTTTAAATAGTGTCAAGCAATAATACATTAATCATCATTAAACATATCTGGAATATGGCAACAAAAATTGTAGACATTGGTCTAAGCTGGCAAATGTCTAAAAATTAAAATAAATTAAATACTGTGTATATGATCTATTAATCTGTGTTTTAAGGAAAACAAACAGGTTTTGTAAAGAATCGGAAATAAACAGATTTGAAAAGAAAATACATTTTGAGTTAAAATAGTACTGCCTATATATTACATGTATGATATACATGGGACAGCATATTTAATGATATGTTAACAAAGACTTCTTAATTAGATGCACAGTAGAATGGGATGATATATACATAGTATATCATTTTAGCTTTGTATTACAACTTGGGTGCATTGAAAATAACATAAAGTGCTGTGAAAAACTGAAAAAGGGCCAGTAATCAAGGATCCTGAATCCTCACCACTGCCACTGGATATAGATGCTCACTTGGAACAAAAATGGATACACCCAGTATTTCTAGATGCAGCTCTCTGCATCAAGCACAATTTCCCTTAAGAGTATACAAGGAACACACACTCAGCCCAGGGTCTGGGTTTCTCTCTGTGTCTCTCCCCAGGTCCCCAATAAGGCTCCCCACTGGCAGACTAAAAAATTGTCTTCAGCTGAATGTCCAAGCCAAGGCCTCCAACACTCTCTCTGTGAAACCTGTGCTTCATGTGCCTGCTCTAATTTAGCTGACACACAAACTCTGAGATTTGATTTGCACACAAACACACACACGCGCACACACACACACACACACACACACACACACACACACACACACACACACACACACACACACTCACACACACTCACACTCACATTAACACTCATACTCACACACACCTAGGAAAGGTGCACACGTTTACTAGCTATGCCCCCTTCTGCCCAGACTATAAGGTAGTTTCTGCCACAAGACACTCCCAAGCCAGCTACTCTAAGGCTCTTACAAGGGTACCCAATTTTATGGAGTGAAATTAATATTAATACAAATGGTGGTTTGACCAATTCATCAGGTGTGGCCACAGAATCACCAAACAGATAACAGCACTCTCAAAGATTAAAATATTCTTTAAAGGACCAGCCAGAATGAAAAGTTTAAATATATTTAATAAGAAATAATAAAAGAGCATGAAAATAATAAATATATATTTACAATAAACACCAGAATTTCACTCACAGGAAATATTAAAAATAACACAGGTGGACAGGTACACAGTTACAGAAAAACAATACTTAACTAATCTCACTATATTTTCAAGACTGATCTCAAGAGTTACTATTCCCTGGTCACTTACTAGAGCAAGGCAAGATAAAGTAGGTGACTGATCCATTGATGTCAGGTTCCAAAAACAGGCTGTCATGATTTCAGTCTCAACCAGTATTAAAACATTATCTTTGTCCTTAATTACAGAATGACATCACATACATTTGGTCATCTGACTTATGGTTTCCATGCAACCTGCCATTGCTAGAAACATCCAGGGTTTAGCTACTATGTTTCAATAATACACACCCAGACAGCCTTGCTAAGATCTGCTGGAGCTCCTGGAAGTCATAAAACCATGAAACTCTTTCATTCTTCCTACAGGAGCTAATAAACCATACTTCTTACAGACATTGCATCTCTGGCTTCATTCAAAACTGTGAGATAACATCTTTATGGTATATGCCTAGTAATTTAATTTCTTACTATTTGTAAAGTTTGAGATTAAACTCTTCTCTTCCAGTAATGCATGCATATTTATTTTTCTGTCCAGCAGGGCACACTGTTGGTACATTTTTAACACAAGTAGGTTTACTTATACATTTTTCAACACATGCATCTGTACAAATAAGTTTGATATATGAATGACATATAATTCTTTACAAAATTCCAGTTAGCTGTGCTGGTATATGTTACACATCCACTGCCCAACTTCTCCTGGTATAGCTGGCAATACCAGACATTGTCGCACTTACATTTGTAACTCTCCCTTTTTAAGAACATTGTAATTGTTGCTTGAAATTAGAAATGCAGTTTCCTTTCACCTATGCAGACATCAACAATTTATTTATATTGCTCCCAAATCCTATAAGTCCCTCTTATGACATTGTATGCAAACAGTAACAAAGTATCTGTACAATGAGACCACTGAATAACTAAACAAGCCTGAGTTTTTTTAAGCAAAGATCACTAGAGCATGCTTGTGTTATCATGTTCCCAATCCCCATTAGTGTGTCATTACATTTCTACATTTCTGCAAACTCAATTAAGTACATCCTAATATTTAAATATGTTAGGACAGCTAAGTTAGGACTATGTTAGGTTATGTTGGGACTGAACCAGAAATCCCCAACATCTGTGGTAACTTTACATATTAACTCTTTGGTCACATTACTTGAGAGGAAAAGTCAGTAGCTGGTATTTCTGACAAGCAAGTCTTGCCTTTGCTTGAAATGAAGATGTTTAGTTAGTGGGGGGTATGGGGATTCAGCGTCTATGTTGGAGTGGTGAAGGCAGGGTTGCCCCTGCTAGAAATGTGCTTAAAGATTAACTATTTTAGTTTATATTTAGTATGTATTACACACCTGTAATGTAAACAAATTAGTTGTGATTGAAAAATTTTGTTTGCAATATTCTGTGAAAGCTGACTGTATAAAATTTAATTTTTATTGTTTCACAATTTAGTTTATTCATTCATATTAAAACAAACAGAGTCTGTACATGTAACTGTAACTTAAAAATAAATCCGAACATAACATAAATTAATGCAACAGGCACATGTTATTGCCCTGTTAAGTTGGCACCCTAAACTTCACTTCAGTATCACTATTATATACTTGTGTTTCCCTCCTATGCAACTGAAAAGATGACAAAGGACAGTGACTCTCTGAATGATCTTTGTTTTATAGTTACTTCATTTCCACTCATACTCTTCATGTTAAAGTTGCAAGTAAGTTTGCAAAAAGTCAAGTTAATCACCTGCTTTTTTATTTTTTTTTATTTTACTGTTTACTTCTGTTTTCTCAATAACTACACCCACAAAATGGTATCATGGTAAGCATTTCACCACTATTTATAGACATCTGTAAAGCATTATGTGTAAATAAAAACAAATTAACCAATTAGAAGAGGAAACAAACAAAAAATGACTGCATTTTTACATTTATGAGTTTCCTTTGACAATGGGCAGTCTTTTGAATAAGATGCTTTGAGTTCAGTTTCCATTTACTAATTTCTTTACACTGATATTAAAAGTAGCAGTTTACAACATGATTTTTAAGAAATAACTGGTCATAAGAGAGGATACAATACTTCCAAGTATGAGGCTATAATGGATGGCTTTAGCTTGGGGAAATTTCTTTCTGGACCTACTAACCATTTTGGACTTGTTTTCTGCATCATCACATGGAAGTACAAATAGACATAGTTTTTGCCTGCCATTATTAAAATTTTGAGGGAAAAAACTTTCCAAATATTCATTTTTGACCTGGGATAATGCTTACTTTGAAGAACACATTAATTCCAAGTTGATTCACTGGTTGGTTATAATTTCTCAGAAATATGCAAGCTGAGAGTAATCATTATATAACTCGATGCGTATTTTGATTAAGTATAATAAACTGCACATTACGGAACTTGTAAAATAAATGACTTCCTTGCATAAGCAAATTCTGGAGGATATTTCTTTCACAGCTGGAGGATATTTATTTCACAGCACATTGAACAGAATTTGAAGGGTTTTTGTTATCAGAGTGAATAGTACTATTAGAGTTCTAAAGAAAAAGAAAAAAAAAGAATGATAAATAATATGATGATGGCAACCTCTTTCTAAACATGTGATGTCAAATGGGTATTCAGCCAATCAGCATATAAACAGTACTCTAATGGGCCATTCTCAATACTAATAATGCTTTTAGAGACACCAGCACAACCATCAATGTTCTGTTGGTCTTCTCATCTGGTCGAAAACAGCAAAGATGTATTCCAAACAGGTCCAGGACACACACATACATACACAACCAAACCGAAAAATTCTTGAGCTTATGGCATCAAGCAGGCATCCAGAATTAGAGGTCATAGTGAGATGTAAAATTTGGAATGCCAATGATAACATGAGGAAGAGGATGAGGTAGAGGGAATTACAGGGAAAGGGTCTTTTATCATAACAGCTATCAGGGAGTTACAAAAAAAATGAATTAAGTGGAATGACTTCATATTACCAATTTAAGATAATTAATTTGAGTTCAGAAAGAAAATATTGTTCTTATAAACTTAGCAAGTTGCTAGAATAACAGGTTTTCTGTTACCAAACATGAACTGAAGGATATAATGTCTGAAACCCAAAAATCTGTAATTATCTTATTTCATTCCTCTGTGATTTGCCAGAAAACTACATATTTTATGAGGAAAAGACCAAAATATCAGGCAAAAAATTGGACATTCTGCAAAATTCTGGGCAGCTGAGAGGTATGAAAATGGTGAATATGTGTGTGTGTGTGTGTGTGTGTGTGTGTGTGTGTGTGTGTGTGTGTGAGTGTGCGTGTGTGTGAGTGTGTGTGTGTGTGTGTGTGTGTGTGTGTGTGTGTGTGTGTGTGTGTGTGTGTGTGTGTGTGTGTGTGTGTGTCACAGGTCTCAATCTCTTAGCACAAGAAATTTGGACATATCTTTAATTAATGGGGGGGGGGTAAAGGCCCAGAAAACAACCAGTTTTAAATATTGCTCTTATAAACTTAGAAAGTTGCTAGAATAACAGGCTTTGTGTTACCATACATGTTCTGAAGGATATGATGTCTGAAACTCAAATTTCTGTCATTACTTCATTATTTCATTCCACTGTGATTTGCCTGAAAGCTACATATTTTTTGAGGAACAGACCAAAAATACAAGGCAAAGATTTGGGCATTCTATTTTATGACGAACAGACCAAAAATATGAGGCAAAAATGTGGGCATTCTGCAAATTCTGGGCAGTTGAGAGGTATGACAAAGGTGAATATGTA
>NC_056751.1:652266002-652268502 GCF_019279795.1 Protopterus annectens
CAAAGGGTGACACATGTGTCCCTCATGGATAGGCATAGTTGGTGCTAATCACTGATTCACTCTGCTAACAACGACCATCTAACCTTGATCAACCAGAGAACAAGAGTATTACATGGCTAGGCTTGTTAAGGCCCTAGGGCCACTAGCCTAGTAACCTCCTATGAACCTATGAACTCTCCTTTGCTTACAGTGTTTAATGCATTTCAGACAATGTATAAAAAATGAAATCAGACTAGTATGACAAAACCCCCAGAGTTAAAATATTACAACTTGAGCAACGATGGTAAGATATATTTTAAGTTCCTTTTAGATAAGGACAGAAGTCAGTCATGAATGATGACAAAAGTGGGGGAATAGTCACTATGGATACCGAAATTTATATTGAAGAAATGAGAAATATGTTACAGAATGTGAGTTATTAAAAATGCACTACCATTAATGATGTTACTTTCACATATCAATATTTGGATTTAGTTTTGTTAGATTTGTTTATTATATCAATATTTGGATTTAATTTTGTTATATTTGTTACATACTGATAATACTAATTTTTGCACATGTGGCTTTTTAAGAGATAAACACCCTAAACTAGCCTTTTTTATTTTTTTGCTATACCTAAATTACATAAAATATATATAGCCTTCCTTTTATGTCTATAGTGTCTACATGTGATTCGGTTACTGAAACAATTGCAATATATTCACATTCTAATGTGAATATTATAACACAAGGTACTAATTTCTATATAAAAAATCTCCTGGTACTTTCTAGATTAAATGGAGTGCATGGATAAGAGCTAGAATAACATCTTGATGGTTACAGAAGACATTATATCATTCTATACCATTATACCACTGTGTAAAGCACTGGAGACAGAAGTTTTTTTTTTTTATCACCAAGTTCAAATTCTAGTAATAGTGGGATGAATATTTTCTGCATCTTACTGGATCAAATATTAAGCAGCATTTTTTGACGTTTAACTCATTCCTTCCACTGGAGCTCTGGAAGTTTGCACTGTAACTTCCAATGGGCAGAGCCTAAACTTTTTGATAGAATCAGATTAGGTCCTCACATTTCAAACAAATATCCATATCTCTGGAACCATATGCGTTACTAAAGAAGTGTAAATGGCAAACTCTTCAGCCCAAACTATATTTATAGTGTTAGTATTCTTTAGGTTTTGAGTTTTAGACTGGATTTTATAAGTTATGGTAACCCTACTTAGTATCACATTTGTAATATTTTGTAAACAACTTAATATCTCAGCAACCACTGAAGTTACATATATAATGTTAGTAGCATTTTGTTGATCTAGTTGAAAGCTTTCATTTGAGGTTAAGCTGTTCTGTCTGTGCTACTTAGTTGTTGAGATATTTAGAAAAAACATGAACTTTATGACATTATAAATAAATACCATGTGAAAGGCAATTAATATCTCTTTACCTGCACTAGACAGAGTTCAAATATCAGTGCAGTTGTGTTTGCCACTGTATGAACTGTAAGATAAAACATTTTAATACTTTGTATACAGCATGGTTTTAAAATTATTAATGCAAATATGAACAATCAACATTTGATACCTAGAGGTGTCAGTAGGGGGTCTATATTATGTTGCCAAAATGGCAATACAGCGTATGCCGTTTCAGCGACACAAACAGCGAAATATCACTAGCGCGAACAGTCAGGTCACCGATTTTTTCCCTAGGGAAAAAAATCGGTAGACCAACGAGACATGACACACCATCTGAATCATTACAAAGTGGGGGGCTTTGCCCACCACACCCCCCCCAATGTGGGGGGGGGGGCTGTGCCCCCACACTCCCCCTAACTAAATATATCAACTCTGAGATTGCACTATAGTTGGGTAAAGGACAATTTCATGGTAACGGCCAAGCAATTTTTTACCTACAAAATAAATTGGTCACCTGACCATTCGTGTTAAAGGTATTTCGCTGTTTATGTGTCGCTGAAACGGCATTCTCTGTTTTGCCATTTTGGCAACATAATATAGACCCGTCAGTATGATGTAAATAAAAAACACATACAGGTGTCACCCGGCTGTAATATGTTAATAATAAAATATATAAATAAGTTTTGGAGTGGGTATGGGGGCTCTATTGCTAATCTGGTTTTAAATGAATGGAACAAGACATGGTTATATATACTGTTCAGATTTTTTATAAACATGACAAACTAAATATTTTTTTAGGTGATGGGCAAAGGGAAGTTATAAATGAAATAGTGTCTTGCTTAAATTCAAATAATGACTTTTTGCACTTTACGTGTCAGGACAACAGTAATAATGTATATATTGTTTGTTGTTTTCATACTTTCAGTGCACATACACAACCTTTAAGAATAATGTCATAAAAATGTGGTCCGTTAGGTTATCCAGATTACCAAATTGTGATGGGGACAGCAAGCATCTTTTTAGGAGATAATTTGATGAAATTAAGGATGGTAGAAATAGTTTATACAGTCCTATTTTGAGTATGAGGAA